>NW_012267304.1:4570828-4578151 GCF_000151885.1 Dipodomys ordii
TTCCTCAGCACCACATAAGCAAAAAGAAAAAAGCCGGAAGTGGCGCTGTGGCTCAAGTGGTAGAGCGCTAGCCTTGAGCTGAAGAGCTGAGGGATAGCACTCAGGCCCAGAGTTCAGGCCCCATGACCGGACCCAAAAAAAAGAAAGAAAGAAATGGTAATGTAGTTGTGTGGCTGTTGTTTTCTTTGAGTGTTGTATTTCCTTAATTTCTCATATTTATTGACTACAGAGATATACTAATGAAAATAGCATTGTGTTGTCACAAAAATAGGCCTGAGGGTGATCTAGAGGAAGATAGCAGAGGAGAAGCTGGGGGCTAATTAAGCTCTCACATAGAAAGCAGTTTTATTTGTTCCTGTGAAAAGTCCTAGGCCAGAGTCTCACACGAAGTGTGCCATCATAGTACAGAGAGTTTGGCCAGAGAGGAAAAATCCAGACAGCTTGGTTAATGAGATGAATTTGAGCACTTGCCGGTGTCCTTGGTGGCTGCTACCATGGCCACCATATCAACAGAGAAGAGCCCAGGAAAAATGCACCAGAGGTGGTATGCAAGCAGATTCGAGTTACTGCCAGCAAGAACTGACAAGGAGTAGGAATCTTCATGGTGCTGACCACAGACAGTTGCACACCATGGAAGGCCCAGAAACCAAGGGATAGGAGTGAGTACCCCAAGACATCCTCACTCCTTCTCACAGAGCAGAAGTGGGAAGGTAGCCCCTCCCCCACCATAGGAGAAGAACTCCATCTTTTATACTGACAAGACCCAGCCAGAGCAGCTAATGTGCAACTCAGGCCTTGGAAAAAGACAATAGGAGCCATTCAACAGGTCCCAGGAATCTGAGCTGTGCCACTCAGCTCCACCCAGGGGAAAGTTTCCCTTCCCAAACAGAGGAACTTCCACCCATGAAGAAATGACTTTCTTCACTGGGTAAACAGAGCCAGAGGCTGCCCTTCCCTACTACAGCCCAGGCAGCAGGCCCAGCAGGAGGAGGGGTAAAAGAAAAACGATTGAAACTCAGTAAACATAAAACCTGAGAATGGCTACAGGCTGGGATCTCTGAGTGTCTCAGGAGCTAGCACCTTAGGGAAAAGCTACGGATTGCTGACAGGCCTCAACCCTACCCACAACCTAACCCCATCACAGCAACTCCAAGCTAGAGGAAACAGGCACCTCTCTCTTTTGTGATATTCAAATTAGATTTCCCTCCCACTGAACTAGCCTGGGAAGAGGGCCATAAAGTTCTGGGTAAGGAAGAGTTTCTCTCTGCCTGGTCAAACAAACTGACTTAAGAAACCAATCAAGCCACAGGAAAACCAAACACCACAAGCAAACCAGAGAATCCACCAAGAGACTGGTTACAGGCACAGGGGCGATACAAGATCCCCTCTCCCCCCAAAAATCAAAGAACTCTTTTCTACCTAATTTAAAAAAATTTTTTTAAACTGTTTTTTGTCATCATTTTTAAGTGTGTGTGTGTGTGTGTTTTAAATCTTTCTCCCTTTTGGTCTTTTTTGGGTTATTTTTACGTGACTTATTTGCTGTTCTGCTCATCCCCATATATATACCCGTATTTGATTATTAGACTTTATATACCCGTATTTGATTATTAGACTTTATTCATTGTGTGAATACCTAATTTAGAAATTGATTACTCAGTTCACAAATTCTCAGCCTTAACTCCTTTATTAGTAGTATTATTTCTTTAAAATTATATAATTTTTGTGTTTCTTTTTTAATTCTTTAATTTTTCATTTTTCCTTTTTTCTTTATCTCTCCTCCTTTCCTTCTATCCTTCTCCTCTCTCAGAATTATTTATTTATACTTAAATAATTTTTAAGTGTCTCATTTTTAAATTTTTTATTATAATTTTTTCATTTTTCCTTGTTTCTTTATCTCTCTCCTCCTTTCTGTTTCTTCTCTCTGAATTTAGGTCTTGGTTAAATTCCTTCTCGCTTTTTCTGTCCTCACAGTCCTCTAATCATATTTTCTCCCAACAATTCTTCCTAAACCTATTAATTTCTGGTCTGCTGACTCCTTTGACGTTTTTTAGTCCATTAATCCATAATTGTTTGTTGTTGAACTAGATTGTATATGTTGAAATAGATTGTATCTGTACTCATTTTGACTGCATCAAATAATCTGTGCAACTGGGTTCTGGTTGATGCTTGCCAAGTATCTCAAATCCCACTCATGATAATCAGGTGACAGAGCAGTTAATGAATAATTGAGAGGAGAGCCCCAAAATGCTCTACAAACACTACTGGTAAACATGCTGAATGAAAAAATTGAAAGCCTGAAAAGGACTCTGTGTGAGCATGATAGGGAAACCAGTGAGTGGGATAGGGGAAAGCGTGAGCATGATGAGGCTAACCAAAATTTAATACAGGAATTTTGTGAGCATAAGGAAGCTAATCAAAGATTAATACAGGAATTTCATAAGCAGAATGAGAACAGACAAAGATTAATACAGGAATTTTGTGAGTGTGAGGAAGCTAATCAAAGATTAATACAGGAATTGCGTGAACTGGATGAGAATAGACAAATATTAATGGAGGCCTTCATGGAATCCACAGCCAGCTGAAGGGATCCAGGGAGACCACAAAGGGAATGCTAAATGGAGCACATCAGAAGGAAAGGGAGACCAAAGAAACCATAACCAATGAACTAAGGGATTTGTGAGTGAACACTGAAAAACAAATTAAGGAAGTAAAGAAGTCAATATAAGATCTAAAACAAAGCTCCAACAAAGAATTTTGAAACCATCAAAGCTGACCAATTAGAAGGAAAGGAAATAAAAAACAAAGTAGAAAGTCTTGACAGTAGGTTAGACCATGTAGAAGATCTAATCTCTGGGACTGAAGACAGCCTAGATATAATAGAGAAAGAAAAGACAACTACTCCAGACAAATCCAAGAAATATGATAGATCTATTCAACATTTAGAAGACACCATCAGAATGCCTAATCTCAGGATAATGGGTGTAGAGGAGCACCTAGAGACAGAAATTAATGGTTTAGGAAATTTATTTAACAGGATCCTAGCAGAGAACTTCCCAAACATGCAAAAAGTTAAGACTATTCACATACAAAAAGCCTTTAGAATCCTAAATAGAGCAGAGCAGAACAGGATGTCCAACCATCACATTATAATCTGAACAGGATCAACTCAGACCAAGGAAAGGATCCTTAAAGCTGTCAAGGAGAAAATATCAATCACTTATAAAAGGAAACCAATCAGAATATCTTCAGATTTCTCAGCAGAGACAATGAAAGCAAGAAGAGCCTGGAATGATGTATGCCATGCCCTAAAGACAAACAACTATCAACCAAGAATGCTGTATGCAGCTAAACTCTCCTTCATAAGAGAACATCAATAAGACCTTCCATAGCAAAGAAAAACTAAAACAATATATCTCCACCAAACCAGCCTTATGAAAGTTACTTAAAGATGTCCTACAGTTAGAAAACCAACAAGAGAACAAAAAAGGACAAGAGACAGCCCTGAAACAGAGAATACAAGAATCATAGGAATAACCCAGATGGCACAGCCCCTAAGAAGGTGGATAATGACAGGAACTACCAAACACTTCTCAATGTTAATGGACTTAACTCTTCAATTAAGTGACATAGACCATCTAGTTGGATCAAAAACCAAGATCATTCTATCTTCTGCCTTCAAGAGACACACCTTGCCCACCAAAACAAACATTCTGAAACATATTCTGAAACATGAAAGGCTTGAATAAAATCTTCCAAACAAATGGCCCCCATAAACAGGCAGGAGTTGCAATCCTAATAGACTTCAAATTAAAATTAGCTAGAAGAGATAAAGAAGGTCATTACATACTAATTAAGGGATCTCTCTTTCAAGAGGATATTACTATTCTAAATATCTATTCACCAAACAATGAAGCACCCAAATTCAACCAAGAAACACTACTTTCCCTAAAATCACATGTAGATCCAAAGAATTAATTGTTGGGACTTTAACACACTACTAACCCCACTGGATAGATCAACCCTGAAAAAACTCATTAGAAAAACCTCAGATCTAAACAACCGCATAGATCAACTAGACTTAACAGAAATGTACCTAATATTTCACCCAAACAGCATCAGAATACACGTTCTTCTCAACAGCACATGAAACATTCTCCAAAATAGACCACATTCTAGGTCACAAAGCAAATTTGTCCAATTTCACACACATTGAAATTATGCCCTGCATTCTCTCAGCCCACAAGGGAATAAAATTAGAACTCAACACCAAAAGCCATCAAAGAAAGTCCTGAAACATGTGGAGGCTGAACAACACACTGTTGAACCACCAGTGAGTCATGGAATAGATTAAAAAGGAAATTCAAATGTTCATGATATTCAACAAAAATGAACACACAAATTACCAGCTCCTCTGGGACACAGCAAAATCAGTATTCAAAGGCAAGTTTATAGCTCTGAGTTCCTACATCAACAAATTGGAGAAATCTGAAACCAACAATTTAATGAGATACCTGAAGCTCCTTGAAAAAGAACAACAAACTAAACCCCAATCCAGTAGACCGAAGAAAATAAGTAAAATTAAATCAGAGTTGAATGAATTAGAATAAAAAAAAACATAGAAATAATCAATAAAACAGAGTTGGCTCTTCAAAATAATTCACAAATTGACAGACCCTTAACTAATCTTATCAGAAAAAAAGAGAATACATCCAAATTAACAAACTCAGAGATGAGAAAGGAAATATCACAACAGAAACTATCAAGATTCAGAACATTATAAGGGAACACTTCTCAAGCCTTTATGCTAATAAGTCTGAGAATCTGGAAGAAATGGACGATTTTCTAGCAAATATCAATATGCTGATATTAAACAAAGATGATTTAAACCAACTTAACAGACCCATATCTAGCATCAAAATAGAAATACAGCAATAAGAGACATCCCATCCAAGAAAAGCCCAGGATGGATGTACAGCTGAATTCTACAAGGCCTTCAAAGCAGAACTCATACCAATACTCCTCCAAATGTTCTATGAAATTGAAAGTGTAAATTCACTACCAAACTTTTTCTAAGAAGCCATCATAACCCTCCTAAAACCAGGCAGGGACTCATCAAAGAAAGAGAACTATAGACCCATTTCTTTGATGAACATCTATGCAAAACTCAACAATATTTTGGCCAATCGGCTTCAACAACTCATCAAAAATATCATACACCACAATCAAACAGGATTCATTTCAGGGATGAAAACCTGGTTCAATATATGCAAATCAATTAATATAATTCATCATATCAACAAGAGCAAGGATAAGAATCACATGATTATCTCAATAGATGCAGAAAAAGCATTTGACAAGACCTAACACCCCTTTATAATGAAAGTGCTGGAAAAACTAGGAATCCATGGAACATTCCTCAATATAATAAAGGCTATGTAGAACAAACCTATAGCCAGTATCATACTTAATGGTGAAAGCTAAAGCTATCTTCTGAGGAACGAGACAAGGATGAAAAACTCTCTCCACTTCTCTTCAATTTAGTATTAGAATGCCTAGCTACAGCAATAAGATGCAAACATAAAGAAGACTCAAATAGGGAAAGATAAAGTTAAACTCTCTCTTGTATTTAAAGAATCCCATGGAAGCTGGGAAGGTGGCTCAGTGGTAGAGCACTTGCCTTGCATGCATGAGGCCCTGGGTTCGATTCCTCAGCATCACATAAGCAAAAAGAAAAAACCAGAAGTGGTGCTGTGGTTCAAGTGATAGAGCCTTGAGCTGAAGAGTGGAGGGACAGTGCCCAGGCCCAGAGTTCAGGCCCCATGACCGGACCCAAAATAAAGAAAGAAAGAATAAAGAATCCCATGGACTCCAGTCCCAAAATACTCGAGCTGATTCAAAACTTTGACAAAGTAGCAGGGTATAAAATTAACCCTCAAAAATCAATGGCTTTTCTGTATGTCAACAGTGAGAAGAGCACAGCTGAAATCAGGAAAGCGACTCCTTTTGTAATAGCCCCACAAAAATAAAATACCTAGGAGTTAACTAAAGAAGTGAAGGACCTCTACAATTAAAACTTTAAAAACCTTAAAAAGGAAATTAAAGCAGAACTTAGGAAGTGTTAAAATCTCCCATGCTCCTGGATTGGGAGGATTAACATCGTGAAAATGGCAACACTTCCAAAGGCTATCTACAAATTCAATGTGATACTTATCAATATTCCAACCTCATTGTTTTTTGTTGGTGGTGGTGTTGGTTGTGGGGGTTGAACTCTGAGTCTGGGAACTGTCCCTCAGTTCTCCAGCTCAAGGCAAGCGCTCTACCACTTGAGCCACAGCACCACTTCCGGTTTTCTGAGTGGTTTATTGTAGATCAGAGTCTCGTGGAATTTCCTGCCCGGGCTGGCTTTGAACTCTGATCCTCAGATCTGAGCCTCCTGAGTAGCTAGGATTATAGGTGTGAGCCACAGGTGCCCACCTCCAACCTCATCCTTGAATGAAATAGAAGCAACCCAAATGTTCATATGGAACAATAAAATACTCCGAGTAGCAAAAACAATCCTTAGCAGAAATAACAGTACTGGAGAAATATCAATACCAAATTTCAAACTCTACGACAAAGCCATAGTGATCAAAACAGCTTGGTACTGGCACATGAATAGAACTGATGACCAGTCGAATAGAACTGAAGACCCAGAAATGAACCCACAGATGTATAGCCACCTAATCTGCCATAAAGGAGCTAAAAAATATTAAATGGAAGAAAGACAGCCTCTTCAGTAAATGGTGCTGGTAAAATTGGTTATTCACCTGTAGAAAACTAAAGTTAGACCCTTATATATCATCCTGCACCATAATCAACTTCAAATGGATCAAAGACCTCCAAGTCAAAGTAGAAACCTGAAGTGTGTACTTTGGAAGTATAGGAGAAACTCTAGGGTTCCTTGGCACAGGCCAAAAGTTTCTTAATAAAGACCCAGAAACACAACAAATCAAGGAAAGGTTGGACAAATGGGATTGCATGGAACCGCAGAGCTTTTGCATGGCAAAGGACATAGCTAGCAAGATCAATAGAAAACCCACAGATTGGGAGAAGATCTTCATTAGCCACATAATGGACTAGGGTCATATTTAAAATATACTTAGAACTCAAAAAACTAAATCCCCCAACAACAAATCCTCAAAGTAACAACTGCGTGATTAATAAATGGGCTAAAGACTTAAAGAGAGATTTCTCTGAAGAGGAAATAAGAATGGCCAATAGACACATGAAGAAATGCTCAACTTCTCTAGCCATAAAAGAAATGCAAATCAAAACAACATTGAG
>NW_012267304.1:4578456-4592921 GCF_000151885.1 Dipodomys ordii
ATTTGTTAGGAAATGGAAAGACTTGGAAAAAATTATATTAAGTGAAGTAAGCCAGGCCCAAAGAAACATAGGTCCCATGGTTTCCCTTAATTGCAATAACTAGTTTAAGTCTAGGACAAGCAGAAAAGGTCAAAAGCTATGTATATATGACCAGATGATGTTGAGTGAAATGAACTACAAGATAAGGACACAAGTGGGGTTTTTTTCTTGCTTGCTATTGTTTTTAATGTGTTTAAAATGTGTTATGTGATTTTTTTGTTTCTCTTATATGTTCATCCTCCATGGTATAACCCATGTTTTCACTGTATTTGATATTGGTACCCTGCATCTTGTATGTACATTTTTTTAATTTGAGGAATGGAAGGGAAATAACAAAATGCTGAAATAAGGATACAGGTTGGCCTATTGTAACAATGAGATGTACAAGACACTATATTGAAAACAAACTTTATAATTGGGTGGGGAGAGTAGGGGGGAGGGGAGGGAAAGGATGGTGGGGAAAAACAAAGGAAGAGGCAACAATGCTCTATAGGAAATGTACTCCTTACTTTACTCATGTAACTGTAACCCCTCTGTACAGTATTTTACAATAAAAACATATAAAAAATAGGCCTGAGGACATATGGAATACAATAGGAGACTCACAATTGAACCCACTTATCTATAGCCATCTAACGTTCAATAAGGGATCCCAAAACAGGCACTTCAACAAATGGTGCTGGAAGAAGTTGCATATTCACATGCAGAAAACTGACTAGATCTTTACATATAACCTTGAACCAATGTCAATTCAAAATGAATCAAATTCCTCAATGTATGATCTGAAACCATGAAACTATTACAGGAAGGAGGGGTAGAAACATTAGGAGTTCTTGGCACAGGCCAGAACTATTGGAGTTAAGATCAATAAACATAAGAAATCAAAGAAATACTTGATAAATGTGACTGTATCAAATTTAAAAGTTTCTTCACAGCAACGTTATAACCAACAGGCTGCACATCAGTCAAGGGCCCAAAATCCACAATGTACAGAGAGCTTAATCTCTCTACCAGCCAACAACCTAGTTAATAAATAGGCTAATGAGATAAAGAGGGACAACTCAGAAGAAGTAAAAACAGCCAATAGACACATTGAAGAAATGTTCAATATCTCTGGCTATAAAGGCAATGCAAATCAAATCAACACTGAGATTCCACATCACCTCAGTTAAAGTGGCCAAAACAATGACAAATTCTGGCATGGAGGTGGCCAAAAGAGAACCCTAATACATTGTTAGTGGGAATATAAACTTTTTCAATCGCTTTGGAATGCAGCATGGAGTTTCCTCAAAACATTAAATACAGTCAGGTGCTACTGGCTCACACCTGTAATCCTAGCCATCCAAGAGCCTGAGGTCTGAGTATCATGGTTCAAAGTCAGCCTGAGCAGAAATGCCCATGAGGCTCTTATCTCCAATACACACTAGAAAACCAGAAGCAGCATTGTTGCTCAAATGGTAGAGTGCTTGCCTTGAGCTGAAGAGCTCCGGGGCAGCATCCAGGCCCAGAGTTCGAGCCCCACAACCAAAATAAAAATAAAATACAATAAAACATTAACTACAGAACTTCCCTATGGCCAGCAATTCACAAGCCAAGTTATAGTAAAGCCACCAATACAACCGTGTTCATTGCAGCATTGTTCATCATAGCAAATATATGGAATCAGTCCAGATGTCCCTCAATGAATGAATGTATCTAGAAAATGTAGTATATATACACAATGGAATTTCATTCATCTATGATATTGTACCATTTGTAAAAAAATGGAAAGACTTGAAAAAATTATATTAAGTGAAGTGAAGCCCAAAGAGACAAAGGTTGCATATTTTCCCTTATATGTGGAAGCTAATATTATTGCATAACTTTATAAGTAAATATGTTGGTTATGATATGCAAGCATTTATAAATTTATTAAGTAAAATAAGGTAGATTCAAGGGAGAACTTAAATAGTGTAATTGCTCAGAAAGGCAAAGTTAAAGCCCAACAAAAATGAATACTTCCAAGACGTGGGGTGGGGCCAAGACAAGAGCAGTAGATAACTAAAAAGAAGTGTGCAAGAATGCAATCAAGAATTCAAAGCAACTCTGTGCTGGTGGCTCACGCCTGTAATCCTAGCTACTCAGGAGCTGAGGATTGTGGGTCAAAGCTAGCCCAGGAAGGAAGGTCTAGGAGACTCTTATCTCCCATAAACCATTCAAAAAACCAGAAGTGGCATGGTGGCTCAAGTGGTAGAGTGCTCGCCTTGAGCTGAAGAGCTCAGGGACAGCACCCAGGCCCAGAGTTCAAGCCCCACGACTGACAAAAAAAAAAATTCAAAGCATATCCTACAAAATTTTAAAAAGTAAGGTCACATCTGAATTTGATGTGGCCACACCTTTCTCCGCCCATACCCTAGATAAGGGCTAGCCCAGGCCCAGACGCTCTCTCTCTCTCTCTCTCTGTTCTTTTCTTGCTCTCTCTGCTCTTTTCTAGCTCTTTTCTCTCTCTTTCCCAGCTCTCTCTCTTTTGCCAGCCGCGTGGAGTGCCAACCTTGCCTGGTCCCAGCAGGTCTACTGAATAAACCTACCCCTTACCTGAAAAAAAAATTTTTTAAAGTAAGGGAAGGGGTGGGTTGATAGAGATGGGTGAGAATGTTGAAAGGGGTGACATTGATCAAGATGCATTGTATTCATAAACTGCTTTGTTAAATGCCAACTCTTTTGTACTACTGAAAGATAAATCTAAAAAGAGAATGAGTGCTATAGATGGTGTCAATTTGATCGAAGCACATTATATGCATGTATGTAAATTTATGCTAATATCAAAACAATGTACATCAAGACAGGAATCCATAATGGCAGGATATGGGCTTCTGTAAATCTAAATGTTTTGAAGCATAATGAAAACATTGACAAAATGGTCAAAATGAAGTTTTTTTAGAATTCTAGAAACCAAGCAAATGAGAAAATCAGAGGAACATTCAGTAAGAACTGTGGAAGAGGCATAAGGTCATCAGGGTTTGTGGACTCAGAACCTAAACTCACTCTGCTGATGGACAGCAGTCTCACAGACAATATATTTGCAAATCATCTATTCAATCAAAAACTTACATGTAAAATACATAAAGAACACTTAAAAGTCACTAATAAAACAAACTCGTGTGTGTGTGTGTGTGTGTGTGTGTGTGTGTGTTTGTGTGTACATGCTCACCAGTACTGAGACTTGAACTCAGAGCCTGGGCATTGTCTCTGATCTTTTTTCTTAAGGTTGGCACTCTGCCACTTGAGCCACAGCACCACTTTAGGCTTTTTGGCAGTTAATTGGAGAGAAGAGTTTCACAAACTTTCCTACCCAGGGTAGCTTTGAACCATGATTCTCAGATCTCAACTTCCTGAGTAGTTAGGAGTACAGATTTAAGCCACAGACCCGGCTCAAATAACAAAATTTTTTAAAAAGCCTTTGAAAAGTAGTTACCAGAGGCTGAGGAGAATAAGAGGATAGGAGGATGGGGAGCAGTTGCTAAATTAGTTTTAAGTTACATTTGGATAGGAACAAGAGCTTGTGCTTTTTTTTCTTTCTGGTGTGCTATTGAACAATAAAGCTTTTACAGACAACAATAATGCACAGTACTCAGAAAGTTTGAAAAACAAGGTTTAAATCTTTACCTTCAATAATTTATATCTGAAGAGACACCTGTGTCAAAACACAACCTAGTACCTCATTAATATGTACAGTTATTGTGTTTGTATGTAATCAATTTAAACAATTGTTTTAAATATATGTGTATATATTTAAAGTGGACAGTTAATATACACTAAAAGACAGCAAATTATAGGAATATGTAATTGGTTTTGTGAGTACCAATGGAAGGAGGAAGAAAAATGGAGAGGGTGAAGGAAGGTGAATATGGTTGAAGTAGTTTATCTGCATATATGAAAATAGAACAATGAAGCTTGTTGAAATAGTTTTGGAAGTGGGGAGGAGATGAAGGAGAATAATAGAGGGTCAAGTTTGATCAGTGGATATTGTATACATATATGCAACTAGTATAATGAGCCACCTTTATATAACCAATACAAGGTAATAAAATATGAAAAAATGAAAGAAGGATCTGATAGTACTCTAAAGAAGATATGCAAATGGCCAATAAGTTTGTAAAAAATACACATCATTGGATGTCAGTAAAATTCAACTAAAAAACATAGTGAGATATTTCATACAATGAGCTATTACTTAATTTCAGAAAATGCCTGTAATCCTAAAAACAGGAAATAGCAAATATTGGTAAAGATGTAGAACATCTGAGTCCTCATGAATTGTGGTAGGGCTGTAAATTGCAGCCACTATGGAAATCAGGCTAATGAATGTTTGAAAAAAAAGCACAAATCATTATATGAGCCAGCAATTCTGCTCATAGGTATCTAAGGTATGCTCATACAAAAATTTTGTGCAGAGATGTTCATGGAAGATTTATTCATAGTAACCAGCAGCAGAAGCCACTCAAATATTCATCAATCAATAAATGGATAAATGTATTGTATTACAGCAGAATAATATTCTTCTGCAATGGAAAGTAATGAAGTCCTGATATATGCTGTAACATGGATGAACCTTGAAAATATTCCATTAGGTGAAAGAAACCAAACACAAAGGCCCACGTAATGTATAATTCCATTTGTTTATAATGCCAGAATAGGTAAATGCACAGATATGGGTAGTTGATTGATAGTTGTCAGGAGCTGGAGCTGGAGCAAAAGGGATTGGAGATTTATAAAGGGAAAAGAATGATAACACATTCTTAAATTCAGTAGAAATGCTTAAATCTGTGACTATACTAAACATGACTGAACTCTACCGTTTAAATTGAGGAATTATATAGTATATGAAGTATATCTCATAAAAACTTTAAAAAAAATCATTATTTGGTATGAATACAATGCTTGCCAATTACAGACCTGGACATGATGGGGCCAGATCATGATAAGGCTCAGGTCACTTTTCTAATTGTTCTAGATCAATGCAAGATAAATATTCAGATAATGTTGAAAACCCCCAATAACTTTTATTTTACTAGGGCCATATTTGACTAGCAGAGCTGGTGCTAAAGTCACAAATAAACAAATAATGTGAATCAACCCAACTTGAGTGTTTTATTCATTCCACAGTCCTCAGCTCTCTTTTGAATTTAATTAATACTTCTCAATACCTACAAATAATCTAAACTCTCCCAATTTCATGGTTTTAAATAGTTGACTGCTGAATCTTTGCCCTGGGCAGGAAAATAATATTTTCAAGCAGAAAATATATGACTTGTTTGCTTCTGCCAATACTACCACGCAAAATATACTAATATCGATTTTACAGAATGAAGGCAGAAAAGCGGACATCCACCAGAGTCCAGACGTCATAAAATGGAAGAAGGCTTCTCAGAGAAGACTTCCAAATAACAAATGTATAATCAAATGCATAAAAAAATAGTTTGGGCATGGAATTGTAGGTCCACTAACTAATTCATCTTAACCAACTTATTTACCTTCTTTGAACTTCAAGTTAAAAAATTAATTTGAAATAATAATGTATACTTATCTGAGGCAGTGAGAATTAAATTAAATCCTATAAAAACACCATCTCATGATGAAGAAAATCAATTCACAATATGGTAGGATATTTTTGGCAAATGGTAGCAGTTAATTTGCTGGTTTTGGTAAATTCATGAAAAAAGCCTGGGAAACCAACTAAATTGAAACTAGACTAAAGTAGGCCTTAAAGTTTTAATTCAGCCCAGAATAGAGGGACAAATGGTGAACAAATGCAATAATAGTGCTCACTAGACACTATGTTGAAAATGAACTATACAACTTGTGAGTGGTGACAGGAGGGAAAAACTATGAGTGAGGGATGGGGTGACATTGTCTAAAAAGAAATGTACTCATTACCTGGCTTATGAAACTATAACTCCTTTGTACATCACCTTGATAATAACAATAAAAAGTAAAATAAAATGAGTTTAGAATTTGGGGGAAAATTGAGTGATTAAATTCAAAGTTTATGTATAGGGAAAGGAAAGTAAAAAAAGGAAGAATGAGAGGAGGAAAAAGGAAGATGGAGAGAAAAAGAGATGGAGGGAGGAATGGAGGAGAGAAGGAGAAGGGATGGAGGGGGAGAGAAAGACAGAATGAATGTTTTTTAAAGTGTCAGAAGGTAATGGGACAAAATCTAAATGGAGTCTGTAACCTGAAGACATTGAAGCTATTTTTTCCTCTAAGGATATTTGTTAAATGAATCTGTCTTGAATTTCCTCTTTGGTGTGTATGTGATTTTTCCAGACATGGAGGCAAAAAAAAAGTCTAAGGCTCTATCAAAATAACCTAATTGGAAAACCCTATATCCATAATCTAGTATTTGAAAGGACTATACCTTTAATGTAAAAGTGGGTCAGAAATAAACATTTGAGGCAGACACCAGTGGCTCATGCCTGTAATTCTAGCTACTAAGGAGGCTGAGATCTGAGGATCGCTGTTAAAAGCCAGCCCAGGCAGGAAAGTCTGTGAAACACTTCTCTCCAATAAATCAGCAGAAAACCAGAAGTGGAACTGTGGCTTAAGTGGTCGATTGCTAGCCTTGAGCGGAAGAGCTAAAAGACAGCGCCCAGGCCCAGCGTTCAAGTCCCATGACTGAAAAAAAGTAAACATCTAAATAAGGAAAATAATTATTGCTTTGTTGTGTATCACAGCTAGCTGGAGGAGGAGGAAGATGACCATTTCTGGGAGTTGTATTATACCTTAACTAGTGTTTGAACTAGTTTGGGTGATTGCCCAAAGTTTATATTACTACATGAACCAGGAAAATAGTACCCCCAGGCATCTGAAAGACTCCTCTCAGGAAAAATATAATTTTAAATATAGCAAAAGATCGTTTTCCAGCCGTGTAGAATCCTATCCAAGTGGATGGGATCTGAAGATAGCCATTCAAAGCCAGTGCAGGAAGTGGCGTTGTGGCTCAAGTGGCAGAGTGCTAATTTTGAGCTACAATCTCAGGGATGGCTCCCAGGGTTCAAGCTTCAGGACCGGCACCAATGAAATCATTTCCCAACATTTATGAGCAGCTCAGGGACAATATATTATGTTGTGGATGAGAAAGAACATACAACATGAATAGACCAACAAAACCTAAAGTTTTGAGGTTATCAGATTATATATAATCCTATTTAATATACTTAAAGAAATAAAAAAAATCCCTCCCCCACGGTATAACCCTTGCTTTCACTGTATTTGATGTCGGTATATTTGTGGAGGGGAAGGGAAAAAAAAATCTTTTTTTTGTCGGTTGTGGGCCTGAATTCTGGGCCTGGGCACTGTCCCTCAGCTCTTCAGCTCAAGGTAAGCCCTCTACCACTTGAGCCACAGCACCACTTCTGGCTTTTTCTGCTTATGTGGTGCTGAGGAATTGAACCCAGAGCCTCATACATGCAAAGCAAGCAGTCTAGCCCTGAGCCACCTTTCCAGTCCCAGATTTCACATTCTTAAGTAGCTAGGATTACAGGCATGACCCCCTGGCATCCAGCTTGGTAAAGGAGGAGGCTAGAATGCTTGATAAGAAATGTACTCATTATCTGGCCTATGTAATTGTAACTCCTCTTTACAGTATTTTCACAATAAAAGAATAAAATAAATAAATATGAGTGTGCTTTAAAAAAGAAAGAAAAAAACTTTACTTTCTGTACAACAAAAAAAGCTTTGTAAATAAAATCTTAACATTTTGGGTCTGTTTTTTTTTCCATGCTTTTTTTTAAAAATTTTTTTAACATGAGGACATTTTATGTGATAATTGCCAGAAAAGTATTTTTACGACTTACGTGAAATAAACATGTTACTCTTTGGTAAAAAAAAAAACACAACATGTTGAGGAATGAAACTATATCTAGTTTTAGAGACTAGTCTAATTAGGCAAGTTACTCATAATTAGTCACTTGAAATTTCTTTGAAAGTCATTCACGTTTTATTCATGTTTTTATTGTCTGCTATTCGTGGTACAATGTGAGCTCCACGAATGTATAGATCATGCCTATTTGGTCTACCACAGTATAATATTTCTCGAATCCTGCACAATGCCTAACATATAGTAAATATTAGTTGAATGAATAAAAGGGTAATGCAGAGAGGAAAACCAAAATTAAACATCCAAAGATACATTTACAGGTGCACGAGAAAATGTACGTTAAAAGTATAGTAGAAATGAGTTTACATTTGGGGTAAGAGTTTGAGAAGTGTCTAACACACTTGGATAAAATTCTACATATGCAACGCGGCTCTGAAAACGCGGATGTTAGAGATGAGAGAAACAGCTGAGATCTCACGAGAGTTGGAAGCTCATCGGAAGTGACGTCAGTGTTTCCTTAGTATTTAAGAGGGCCCCCCCCCCTCTTAAACGGTTAAAAGCAAACCGTTGGTGAAGAGGCAGTTAGGTTAGAGGTAGAGATTAGCCGGAGCAGAAGCATGAATAGAAGAGGAAAAATGTCAAGAGATGACTGGGCGGGGGAAAGAGGAGAGAAGTATAGCAGGTTCCGGAAGGAAAGAGAAGCCAAATACGAGTGGTATGTTTATAGGAACTTCGAATTTAAGGACCAGAAGTTGTTAGCTTTGGGATAAGCGATATTTGAGGGATAGCCCATACCGAGGGGAGTGAGGCCGATTTTAATTATTAATTTAATTGGCTTTGAGTTTCTGTGATTCAGGGGGCTAATCACTGTGGTATATGGTAGCTAGAAAGTAATATTTCTCATAACAATTGAATAGAAATCGAAAAACTACGTCACAAAAGGAAAAGAAACTCAACTGTTTTAACTAAAGTAACTATCCTTAAGTTGCTTTACAAAATGAGTGAGGCAAAAAGGTTGCGTAAGTGGGCGGGTATTCAAGTTACCTCAGAATGGAGGGACTGGTTGAGGGATTTTTTTTATTGTTGTTGAAAAAGCTAAAAATCAAATTCTGAATAATTCTAGACGTTCCGATCATATGCTAGGAATTTGAATAGCTATTCCTTGAGGAGACTGTGTAACTGTACAGGGTTTCAGTGCCACAGCCGAGCCTGATAGTTTTGTCAAGCTTTACTGGCTTCCCTCAAACTCTAGGTCCGCCTCCCTTTCTGTAGTGACTTAAGGAGATTGTCCTCAGTAGCCGTTAACCCATTTACTCCCCGCCCCCTCCTTGGAGCTAAAAAGTCTCCTCCCAAGAACGCTTTCGTTTTAGGGCGGGGCGGGGACTCAGAGCCGGCCTAGTCAGCCCTTGCTCCGGCCGTCTTGGAGCGCGGGGTGGAGTGGGGCGGGCGTTTAAGTTTTGGCTCTCACGCTGAAACGAGGGGCGGTGACGAGGGGCGAGGGACAGGCTTTTCAGCTTTGGCTCTGAGGCCCGAGGCCAGGGTCGGGGACCCGGGCGTTTTAGCTAGGGCTTGCGGGCGAAACACGAAGCCTAGCAGGATGTGAGGCGGGGCGACGGGCCTTTCAGTTTTGGCACGTGGCTGTTGCAAAGAACAGAGCATTTCAGCTTAAGCTCTTGGACCGAAACAAGGGGCGGGGCTGTGAGCCGAGCATTTCAGGTTCAGGACCGGGGGGCGGGGAAGGGGCGGGTATTCGGTCATTTTGCTGCGGCTGTGGAGACGAGGCGTTAACGGGGGCGGAAAGGGAAGTTGGGCGTTAATAGTTTCGGCTGCGAAGCAGAAGCAAGAGGTGGGGAGCAAGGAGGGGGGCGGGGTAGGGGTGGTAGGGCCTTCCAGCTTCAGCTCGGGAGTCTAGGCGTGAAGCGGGATGGGGCGGAACTAGGTGGGGGCGAAGATGCGAGCGTTTCAGGCTTCGGGGCCGATGGGCGGGGCAGGGGCGGAGACTCGGTTTTACTTTGGCTCTGAGGCGGAGGCGAGCGGGGCGGACAGGGGCGGCAACAGGGGCGGGGCGGGGAGCAGGACACGGGGCGGGGCGGGGCGGGGCGGGAAGCTGGGCGTTTCAATTTAAGCTCGCAGGACCAGGCGAGAAGAGGGG
This sequence comes from Dipodomys ordii, assembly GCF_000151885.1. Taxonomy (NCBI): domain Eukaryota; kingdom Metazoa; phylum Chordata; class Mammalia; order Rodentia; family Heteromyidae; genus Dipodomys; species Dipodomys ordii. Next base: position 4,588,506 of record NW_012267304.1, read on the forward strand.
CAAGGCGGAGGCGGAGGCGGGGCGAAAGCGAAGCGGGGGCGTCGGGTTGTGCCGAGCATTTCAGCTTTGGCTCAGTGGCGTGGAGCGGGGTGGGGCTGGGCTTTCACTTGAGTAGGGTGGGGCGTGCAGCCGAGCTTTTCAGTTTCGGCGCGGGGTGGAACGGATGTGGCAAGGGCGGGATGTTTCACCTGACGGGGAGGGGGAGCGGAGAACGGGGCATTTCAACTTCAGCACGCGGGCTGCGGCACTTGACCTGAAGAGGATGGGGCAGAGAGACGGGGGTCGAGGCGAAGAGCGGAGCGAGGCGAGGCTGGGGGAGTTGGCGGCTATGGTGTGGGGTAGCGGGGAGGTGTGCGTTTCACATGGAGTGGGAGTGGGAGTGGGGAAAACGGTAGCCGGGACTTTAAGCTTCGGCTCCGAGGCTGAAGCGTGGAGCGACAGGGGCGGGGATGGGGCGGATAGTTGGGCTATTTAGCTTGGGCATTGGAGGGCGTGGCATTTCAGCTTCAGGAGACTACCGGACTGGAGTGGGAACGGAGGGGGGACTGGGCGAGGAGGAAAGTTGGCAGAATTTATCTTTGTAGTGTCCGTTTCCCAAAACAATCATTATGTTAAACCACGTAAAAATCACAAATATGACATCGGCGGGAACTGAAGGGAAATGGCATTTCCGGCTGGGACCTTAGAGTGTTTTAACCTCTCTCGGAGGTACTTCCGGAAGGGAATGGGCGGGGCAAGTATTACGTGCGTTTGGCGGGTTTCGCTTTCTTGGTGAATATCTTGTCATCCCTCAGCCCAAGGAACGGATCAAATAGGAGAGAAGGGAGACACCCCCGGTTGAAAACGTGTGATTGTGGACCGCCGTCAGGCATGTCTGTGGTAAGTGTTTGGGTGGCGCACTGTTGGGCGCCTGGACGTTAAAGGTTGGGAACCCTGGAGGCGCGGCGAGCTGGTCTTGTTGTTAGTCACGTGGAAAAGCGGCGAATCACTGTCTGGCCCGCCGGCCTGCGAAGCCGGCTCCATTTTGCTACCCGCCCACCAGCTACTGTTGTCCAGCTCTCCCTGAGGCTCGAGATCGTGAGTAGCGGGGATGAGGTCAGGGGTCGGGTTGGGCTTCTGCATTTTATGGCTTATAAGGCCCACTTTTCTCATGCTCTAAAGTCACTTTCGAAAACCTCAAAAACAAATGAAAAGTGGCCATTCTTTGTTTTCAATTCCTCTAATATCTTCGGCTCTCTAAAGGGCTTAGGAGGAGCCAAATTAATTCCGTATAGTCTGCCCGAATTTTAACAGCATGGGTTTACCGTTTACTGGTCCGTTTACTAACCCCGGTGAATTTCAGTTTGTGGAATATAAGAAAGTTTCCTAAAGTGAAGCTGTGTAGACTTGCAAGGAGCCCGTTGAAATTCCCTGTTAACTTGGTGGTTTATATTTTCTTTCAAACTTTTGATCTAATTCATAAGCTCTCAACCAAAATGAGCACCCAGCACTTTACTGCCTTTATCCACTAGAGATTCCACTCCAGCCCCACCTCCTAAGTTACAAGCCCCGTGATTTTGAGTTGATTATTTTGTAAAATTTTGAAAAATCTCTTAGTGGCTAAAGATGAAGATAATAAAGTGACATGTGAAAAAATTTAAAAGGTCAGGAACTGGACATCTAGCATTGAGTCTCTGAGTAAAAGCCCCAGACTGGCACAGAAAAATAAATTCTTGCATGAAAGATAAATAACTTCCTAATACATGCACCTAGAAATAGTAAAAATTTTAAAACTTGGAAACTTTGGAGCCCTGACTTTAACATGTCCAAACATATGGAAGAATGTGTACTATATATAGGGCCATATAGTGATACAAATAAATTGTTTCTGTTTTATCACTGGAATGGTAATATACAATTCTGAAATTTTTCTTGTAGGATTTTAAAACTTATGCAGATCAAGCATGTAGAGCTGCTGAGGAATTTGTGAGTATTTACTATAATACAATGGACAAAAGAAGAAGGGTGAGTTAATGTGATCTCTACTATTTCTCAAGTACAGTTTTTTATTGAGACATTTACCTTACTTGTATAAATGATAGCTATGGTCTTTTTTTAATTTTTTTTTTTTTTGCCAATCCTGGGGCTCAAACTCAAGGCCGCTCGGTCTTATTCTGCAAAAGAAAATTTCTATCTGGCACAGTGGCTTCTGCCTGTAATCCTAGCTAATAGTAAGGATCAGGGATTGAGTGCAGCCTGGACAAGAAGTTTGGGAGACCCATCTCTGCCAATAGAAAGCTAGGCTTGCTGGTATGTTCCTATCATTAAATCTGTGCCAGCAGGAAAAAATTGCATTATACTTTAGATCTCCCTTTGATATATTACTCAACATCTTGTTTATATAATGAAGCAAAAAGAGCTTGGGAGTAGAAGTGCCTACATAGGAAACACAAGGCTCTTGAATTCAATCCCCAATACCACCAAAAAGAAGGAAAAAACGGCTTGTTTATGGGGGATTAATAGGGTATTAAGTGGGAGTTTGGTCTCTGAAATTATCTTGTAGATGATTGCACTTAGTTGCATGGACTTAGGCAAATTGATAACTTCTTTTAAACTCTTTATTTTGCCAGTCCTGGGGCTTGAACTCGGCCTGGGTGCTATCTCTGAGCTACTTTTGCTCAAGGTTGGCACTCTAGCTCTTGAGCCACAGCTCCAATTCCAGCTTTTTAAGAGGTAGCTTATTGGAGCTAAGAGTCTCATGTACTTTTCTGCCTCTGTTGGCTTTGAACCATGATCCTTAGATATCAGCGCCTAGAGTGGCTATGATTATAGCCACTGGGGCTTGAACTCAAGGCTTGAGTACTATCTCTGAGCTTTTTTGCTCAAGTCTACTGTTTTACCACTTGAACTACAGCTCTACTGGGGTTTTTTGGTGGTTATTTGGAGATAAGAGTCACACAGACTTTGCTACTCTGTCTGGCTTCAAACTGTGATCCTCAGAGCTTAGCCTACTGAGTAGCTAGGATTACAGGTATGAGCCAACAATGCTTAGCTTGTTTTACTGATTTTTTGTGCTACTCCTGGGGCTTGAACTCAAGGCCTGGGTGATTTCATGGAGCTATTTTGCCCAAGGTGAGTGCTCCACCACTTGAGCTACAGCTCCACTTCTGGCTTCTTGGTGGTTAATCAGAGATGAGACTTACAGACTTTCCTGCCTAGGATGGCTTCAAATCACAATCCTTAGATCTCAGCTTCCTGGGTAGCTAGGATGATAGGCATGAGCCACCAGTGCCCAGGTGTTTTATTAACTTAAAAGAACTTCTTTCTATACTGCAGGTACAAAAGTTAATACCTTATCTAAAAATCTGTTTGGTGTTTGTATGCTGGGGCATGAACTCAGGGCCTGGCTCTGTCCCTTACCTTTTTCACTTAAGGCTAGTTTTTACCACAGTTTGAGCCACAGTTCCACTTGCAGCTTTTTGGTGGGTAATTGGAGATAAGAGTCTCTCAGACTTTCCTGTCTTTCCTTAATCCTCAGATCTCAGCCTCCAGAGTAGCTTAGATTAGAGGCATGAGCCAGCAGCACCTATCTAGTAGCTAAAATATTCTTTGTTATTTTTTAAAGCATCAGTTAAAATGCAACCAATATTTGATTATGTAAGACATAGAGAAAGAAGCTGACAATGTACTATTATTGTATCTTGTCTTGAATGTTACTATACTTGATTGCTTGCAAAAGTGAAGTAGCCAGCTGAATATTTCTGGGTACACCTGTACTGTTAGCTAATCTTAGTCTTAGCTTAGTCTTAGTCTTTGCAGGTTGAGAATAGAAATACCAAGATGTGAGGCAAGACCAGGCAGACTATTTCCTAAGACCCTTTTTTGTCCTTAATTTAATTTTTAAATTTTTTATTGTTATTATAAAAGGCGATGTACAGAGCTAAGACTCTTTCTTCACCCATAGCTTGGTGCCCTGGTACACTCCTGTCTGAGATTGGGAGGATCACAGTTCCAAGCCAGCATATGCAGAAAATCTTCAAGACTCTCTCCATAGAGGGAACGCAGACTGTGTGTGTTGTCTATGACCCTCCCTCCCCCCACAATGGAAGCCTATAAACAAATGAGTTGCTGCTCAGGTGCAAGTCTGGAGAAAATAGCAAGACCTTTTCTGAGAAATAAGAGAAAAACAGGCTAGGAGTATGGCATCATCCTAGCAAGCATGAGGTCTTGAGTTCAAACAGTTCTACAAATAATTAAGTAAATAAATAAAGCACTAGTATATAAAACAACAGCACATTTTATTAGCAATATCAAGATATATTTTGGCTTTTTTTTTAAATTTTATTTTATTTTATTTGTGAACATACTGTACAGAGGGGTTACAATTGCATGGGCAGGATAATGCGTACATTTCTTACCAAGCATTGCAGCCTCCTC
>NW_012267304.1:4593576-4648542 GCF_000151885.1 Dipodomys ordii
TCCCACCAACAATGAAGTAAGGTTCCTTTCTGTCCACATCCCCTCCAGCATCTGTTGTTATTAGAGTTCTTGATTTTTGCCGTTCTTTCTGAGGTTAGGTGGTATCTCATATTTTGGCTTTTTAAACAAAGATAAATTTTAGAATAAAGCAAAGTCTCCCTTGACCATAAAGAGTGAATTATTGAACTTTGCCTCTTTTGGATCTTAGTTATATCATTTACTAAAGACTTTGCAAGTACTCATAATTCTTTAGAATGAGATATGCTGACACTTAAACAAATTCTGCCTAACAAATACAAACATTAAATGATTTACATATATGTAACGTATATGTAACCATATACATAGTATAGCATAATTGGCAACCTAATTTCTAAAAATTAAGTTGTCTATACTTGGAACTTGAGATCATTTTAATTCACTGTACAACAGAAACCAAAACTTTAAAACCCTTTCTGGTTTTGGATGCAAATTTATTTCCTTGTGGCTAAAATGGAAATATGAAAAGATATATTAATTGCTCTATGTATAAAGAGTTGGATGATACCTTTTTAATAGATACTGTATTCACATTAGATGTTAAAAGAAGTAGTAATAGAGGTAGAGCCAGGAAATATGTATATACCATTATAAACTTTGGCTGAATTTCTAGAAAATGCTTATCTAGAAAAAAAATCTCCTTTTAAAACTTTATTTTTCTTTTAGGCACTTATCCGACTATATCTGGACAGGGCCACCTTAATTTGGAATGGAAATGTTGTTACTGGGTTGAACGAGCTAAGACATTTCTTCGAAATGTTGCCTTCTAGTCAGTTCCAGGTTAATATGTTAGATTGTCAACCAGTTCATGGTAAGATTATTTTCTTTAAGATGCTTCGTTTATTTTCTTAGTTGAGCAGTGAGTTTTGTAGCAAAGAACTTTTAGTTTTAGAAATATTCACTTATTTGAACAAGCTAAACATAATGAACAATTCATGTGTCCAAATGAATTCCTTTTGGTGCTTATCACTTGAGAGCATCACTTGTAGGTTTTAGTGGATGGTGTGATTATGGTTTAATAAAAATTGTTCAAGTTGGGTTTGATGGCTCACACTTGTAATCCTAACCACGCAAAGACTGGAAGGATTGCATTTGAAGCCAGTTCAGGCCACAAGTTCCCATCTCAACCAATAAAAAGCTGGGTATGGTGGAGGGCGCTTATCATCTCAGCTAAACAGGAAATATAATAAGGTCATGGTCAAGACCTGGGCATAAATGTGACACTTTGTTGAAAAATAACTAAAAATGGAAAGAATGTAGCTCAAGTAAGAACCTATCTAACAAGTGCAAGGGTCTGGGTTCAATCCCCAAATTTTATGTAAGTATGTATGTATTTTTAGAGTCGACCTTAAACTCAAGGCCTGGGTGCTCAGTCCTTGAGCTTATTTACTAAAGGCTACGGCTCTACCACTTCAGCCATGCCTCTACTACTGGCTTTTTGCTAATTAATTGGAGATAAGTTAATTGGGCCTAATTTATCATGATATTCACACAGACATGGAGGATATTCATAGGAGAACGCAAAGGCTCAATAGCTACGTGCATATTATCATATAAAATAATATTTTACAAAATAAATTCCAAGAAATGAAAACAAGAGATTTTTGTTGTTGCTGCTGTTTTTGTTGTATTTTCCTTTGGGGAACATAAGGGGGCCATAGAAAAGATGGGACAAAGGGTGAACAAATGCAGCAGTGATACTCACTAGACACTTTGTGGAAAACGAACTATACAACTTGTGGGTCAGGACGGGAAGGAAAACCTGGGAGAGAACAAGAGAAGGGATGACAAGGTTCAAAAAGAAATGTACTCATGACCTGACATATACTGTAAACCCTCTCTGTATATCACTTCTACAATAACAATAAAATACGTAGTTGGTTGTTGTTGTTTTTAAGTTTCACGGGCATTCCTACCAAACTGGCTTCAAACAGTCTCATGAGTAACTAGGATTACTGGCACAAGCCTCATTCAACCCCCTCCAATTTTGCAAAAAAATAAAAAAGATTGTATGGGACTAAATTTTATTTTTGTTAATTGAAAGGAGAGAAGAATATCTCCAGAAAAAATTGCACCATATCACTATTAATGTTTTATAGTATCTCAAACTTCTTGTTAAAATTTCACAGAAATTTTCCCTTTTATAGAAAGGGATCACTTTTGTAAAGGAAGAATTTGGTTCAGAATTCAGTGAAGTTATAAAATTTAATTCTAGGTGTAGTCCTTAGTATGTAAAGTATATTTTCTGTGGGATTTTTTTTTCTTTTTAGTTCTGGAAAGATAGCTTATGAAACAAAATACGATGGGAGTGAAAGAAGGGGGATATTGTCCAAAAAGAAATGTACTCATCACCTGACTCACATAACTATAACCACTCTGTACATCCCCTTTATATTAACAAAACAACATGAAAAACAAAGAAGTAAAATATATGAATAAGCTTTTAGAAACCTAATGAAATAATAGATGTGTAAGTTATTTTGAAACTTTAGAATATCCCCAAAGCTTTTTGAATGGGAAATAATTTTGATATTTTTGAACTGAATAGTTTTCTGGCTTTGGGTATACATGCTGAGGGTAAAGAATGTGTTAGATAAAAAACAGTATAGCCTAAAATATGTTTATTGAAAATAGAAACTGACCTCTCTTTTTTCTTTTTCTTTGTGGTTAAAGAGCATGCTACACAGTGCCACTCTACAGTTCTTGTTGTGACCAGTGGAACCGTCAAGTTTGATGGGAACAAACAACACTACTTTAACCAGAATTTCCTGCTGACAGCTCAGACCGCTTCTAATAATAACACTGTGTGGAAGATTGCCAGTGATTGCTTCCGTTTTCAGGATTGGTCTAATAGTCACTAAGTAGGGCACAAGTCCATGCTTTATTGAGTTCATTAGTTCCAGTAACAGAAGTTTATATACAAAATAATACATTTCATTAAAAAGCTTTTCCTTGTAAAAGCACTAGAAATATGTGCTACAACTACATTTCTTTAATATTTTTGTATTTCTAGCAGCACCTTTTGACACAGCTGCCAGTTTGGATTGTTGCCCTCAAGAGCTTTAATGCTAGTTTTTTACATGCCTTATATACACATTCCACTGATGACATTCTTACAGTAGTATTAAACATGATCTTGGTACTAACATTGTACTCACTGTGAATCCAGCCTATTTCAAAAATGGAATCTTTTTGTAATAGAATATTAGCACAACATAGATCTCTGGGGAAAGAGTGGATTTTTTTGTTATTAGCTTAATTTTATAGTGAAATGTGTACTTATTTTTGGTTAACACTGGTAAGAGAGTTAATATATAATATACTTTTTATTAAAGATCAGGTCAGTATAGGTTTGCATAACAACTCTGATATATTTGAGTTGCATGTAGAGCCATTTGGTAGTCTTTTTCTTTCAGATTTTCTTTTGTTGACTAGAGGTGTGCAAAATGTTCTCAGTTGATACCTGAGTATTGGGTGTATTTAGTGACTTAAAAGCAAAACTTCTTAAAACCATGTTCTTGGCAGCTCCAAGTATAAATTTAGGTAAATGAGTGGTAGTAGAACTAATAGCTTTAATGAGAGAATGGGTAATGACAAATGTAGAAATCCAAGGTTAAAGCCCAAAGTAAGAGATAGGAGGAGAGGGTTGACCAAATGGTAGAGTTTTGTAATTTGTTTCCTACCTCCTAAAAAATGTGGCCTATTTTTAGGACTTAAACCGCTGTTATTATCCTTGACAAATGGTCATGAATGTCACTTTTGCCCTAAGAATGAACTTTTGAGGTTTTGTACTTTACCTCATACTTGTCACCAAAATACGTCAATTTATGAAAGAATGTGTAGGAGTAAAATGTCAGCAATAAGCCTAACTTTGTGACAGGGTCTAATAGGAAAGTGGGAAACAAAGCCATTCCTATCTCTTTGACACCATAAACTTCTAAGTCTTCCATGTGAACTTTAGGCCAAAATACTCCTATTTATTAGCCACCCATGAAGTGAGTGAATGTCCCCAGTTTTGTACTCTCAACTGTATTATATATTATTTAAATTTAAAATTATTTTATGATTTGTTCTTCCTGTGACATTGGGCAAAAAGATATATTTTGAAAAATATTCCCGTTGTGTGACTACAGTTTGTTAAAGATAAAGAACAATAGATTTTCATGTAAACTTCAAAAGAGCAATTTGTTGTTATATGTCAACTTGTGAAGAGAAATGAAAAAATCTTAACTGGTGTTTGGTTAAACTGTAAAAGCCTTTGTATTTATTAATGTTTTATATCCATTTTAAAATCAGTAATATTCTTTTGCTCCAAACTACACTAATTCTGATATACTATTAAAATTGTAAATTCTAGTACACCTTCTTGTCACACTGAAAAAAATGTAGATATTATACTCAAAATTTTATTCAAAAAAATATTGTTTTGGATTTTTAAAGCCACAGTTTTAGCAGCAACAATCAAAATGCGTACATACTGTCCTTTTCTTTGTGGAGAAGTCTCAAAATCTTCATATAAAGAACTGATGTTAATTCTTGTGAATTATCTTTCTCCAAACACTGTATAACTTGTAAATTATTGTATTTTTGACATGTTCATATATTTTTATAACTTAAAAATAAATTTTGCGATTGCAAGTTTTCTCGCGTATCCTAAGGTGTTTTGATTTTTAAGAGTTCAAAATATACTTATTGTAAATGTCTTTCAACTTACATCATCATATGAAAATGTTGAAAATAAGAGTGGACAACTTAGACTTTATTCTTATTGTAATCCACTGTATTTTTCCTTTTTCCTCCTAAGTATTCATATTGTTAAGATTAACCTGTATGAAGTATACCAGTGAAATTTTGGTGAGTAATTGAAAATCTTAAATCTTGAGAAACTAGGCCCAATGAGGTTCAAGGATAAGCACAGTATTGGGGAAAGAATTCAAATAAAATCCAAGAAGGTACTTAGTTCTTTCACTCTCAAATCAGTGAAATAAAACAAGAAAGAATGTGGAATAAGATACCACATCACCCTCTCCTCCAGTACCTGCTCTGTTCTGTTGCCTAAACCCTTCTAGTCCTGTTCCGCATTCCTTATACTCCAAACTCAGCTAAGACAGACCTCTGCCCCTACTGCGTCTCACTTGCCAGAGATCCAGCCAACTTCTTTCAGAGGAATTCTAGTGATCACAGTGGGATTTGATCACCCAGGACAAAGCTACCACAGGAGCTCTGTACAATGGCTGGAGGCCACCAACAGAGTCCCTAGAAGTGGTGACCTGGGTGTTTCACTGACAAAGCATGTATTCCAGTTGCTGGCCTCCATGTGCCTGTCAATGGGTGGGGGTTGGATGAGATTTCAACAAAACAATCCTGAATAAAACAACAAAGACTATTGCACATGCTGTGCCAGGCCAGAGATTGCCTGAGAGCTTGTGTGCTGTGTGCCAGAAGGTTTCTAAAAGGAATTTATGCAGAGCTTTCTCTAGCACTTTAGTTATGGGGACCCATGTGCCATCTATGTGGCCAGCTTCTTGTTGCAAGGTACATGTGACTTGGTGCAGTTCATGGCCAAGCAGGGCTCCTGCTTTGAAGTTATCTCAAATGCCAGCACCTTTGGTATTGAGAATGTGCTCTGTGCTGGTTGCAGCTATTCTGCTGCATCTTTGGCAACTCATCTGAGCCTGGTGTGGGGAAAGCAGCTCATGTCCCTTCCACAATCACAGCACCAGCAACTGTATGAGCAGGCTCCCAACAATGTCTCTCTTCTACGTGGGTGATGGTGCCAACTTGGCGCTGCCAGCCTTCCATGCCAAAGCTAAGGTGTGCATCTCCCCACCCCATACCCTTCCACCCCTCCTTCTGCACATCCCAGGGGCTCAAGATATGCTGAGCATGACTACCTGCAGTCCAATGGGCGTAAGAGAGACAGGGAAAGAAAATCCAGAAAATGCGAACCTGGTTGTACTATTCCCCTTTGCTTTGCTATATCCTTCCAGAAATTTCTGAAATTTTGTCCATTTGGGGGCTGGCAGTAGGGTCCAGAGTGATCCCTACCTATGTGGTCACCCCAGCTCTGCTGCCTTCCCACTTCCACTGCAATCAGCTTTGGTGTCCTGCGCCCAATGGGGAGTGGTGAGCCTACCTTGGGAAGCAGCAATGTCCTAAAATGTCCTATGCTCCCAACTGGGAGGAGAGAAAAGCATCTGACTAACTTTAGCCTCAAACTCTAACCTCCCTCCCACCCCCTACCAAGTCTCTCCATGAGACCTAGGGTCCCCAAATTGATAGGACCATACCAAACTCCTTGAGGACATGCTCTCCATAGTACGTTCCAGGCCTCCTCCTTCTTTGTGCCAATCCTGGGGCTTGAACTTAGGCCTGAGCACTGTCCCTGAGTTTTTGTGCTCAAAGTTAGCACTCTACCAATTGAGCCATAGCTCTATTTCTGGCTTTTTATTGGTAACCCTTAGATAAGAGACTCACAGACTTTGCTGCCTGGACTTAATATCTAGGATTACAGGTGTGAGCTACTGGTGGCCAGTTCAGGTCTTCTTGATCTAATTTCAGCCAAACCCTATCATGTTGCTCTATTCATGAAACATTTTTTTCCTCCCTGACCCTACCCATCCTGCCAGCATCCTCAAAGGGGTGGGGCTAGGGGGAAAGATCAGTGGGAGAAAGAGGTAAAATATGGCCAACCAGGGACCGCTGAGCCTGTGATTCTGTCTTCTCACATCGTAGCCTGGTCTATATAGGAAGAGATCAGGAACTTTATTATAGTGGTCCTTCCTATTTCCCTTCCTCTTCCATATGGAACAGAAAGCCATGATGTATTAAAAAAGCCAGAGAAATGCAAGCCCCTCTCCTTCCAGTGCTTTTAGTCCTCTAAAGGAGGTGAAGGAGAGTGAGGAAATTTGCTCATGAAAACCTTACCTTTCATGATTCTAATGAAAACTGTAAGGTACTTTAAGTCTTAACAAAATTTCACAAAGCCAAATCAAGAAAAACGTACCCCTTTCTTAAAAGATTTAAAGGCTCCAAACAAAATCCTAACAATGGTAGTTTACACCTGTTATAGCTACTCAGAAGGCTGAGACCTAAAGAACCCCGGTTCAAAGCCTGACTGTAGGCATGGATCAAGTATAGAACACCAGCCTGTGAGAAAGCAAGCCAAGCAAAACAATGATTTCCTGAGTTCAAGCCCCAGTACCAGTAGTTCAAAAATAGGCACACTTAGTTACTGTTATAAAAATGTAAGTTATCACTTCCAGATTACATAAAATACCAATAGAAGTTTCAGTAGAAATTTTTATTCAATTCTATATCTAATTTTAAAACTTACATAGAAAAACAAAATACCAAGAATTTCCTGAAGAAAAATCAGGTCTATATTTGCCTGAACATATATTGAGACTTGCTATAAACTTATAGTAAATAACACAGTATTGTATTAGTGAAGAGACTGAGCATCCATGGGAACAGAATGAGATTCACGAATGAATCTACACAGGTGGAATTGTGATATATAAGAAGTGGCCCTGTAGATTATAAGGGGAGTTCAATAATGGATTCTAAGGTTCCAATTACCCCCTATACACCACTGACAACATAAGGTCCATAGGTATGGAGAACTTAGTGTGAAAAGCAAAAATTATATTTTTAGAAGAAAATATTTGAGAATATCTGGTGAAATAGTAGTAAAAGATTCTTTGATACAAAAGTGCTAATGATAAAAATAGATTGACAGACTAGACTGTATTTATACTGAAAGCATCAGTTTGTCAAAAGACACCATAAAGTAAATGAAAAGGCAATCCATTAAATTTGGAACATATTTACAACACAAACAACCAAAATATTAGTCTTATCAAGTAGTATAAAGAGTTATAATTTTTGGAAAGGAATTATGTGAAAACAGTCATCAATATTAATTTGATAAAAATGGCCCACAAATGACCAGAGAACATATGAAAAGATGGCAAACTTTACTAGCAATCAAGGAAATGCAAAAGTAAGATTACAATGGAATTCTGTGCCTCCATCAGAAAGAATGACACTGCCCCATTTGTTAGGAAATGGAAAGACTTGGAAAAAATTATATTAAGTGAAGTAAACCAGGCCCAAAGAAACATACGTCCCATGATTTCCCTTATTTGCAATAACTAGTATATGTCTAGGACACACAGAAAAGGTCAAAAGCTATGTACATATGACCATATAAGATGATGTTAAGGGAAATGAACCCCAAGACAGGGACACAAGTGTTTTTTTTCTTCATTGCTATTCTTTTTAATATGCTTATAATGCACCATGTGATTCTTTTTTTCTTTTGTATGTCCTTCCCCCACGGTATAAACCCTGTTTTCACTGTATTTGATTCCAGTGTCCTGCATCTTGTATATACATTTTTATAATTTGGGGAGGGGAAGGGATATAACAAAATGCTTAAATAAGGATACAGGTTACCCATTTTAACAATGAGATATACAAGACACTATGTTGAAAATGAACTTTACAATTTGGGGGGAGTAGGGAGGAGTTGTGGAGGCGGGGAGGGAAGGTCTGGTAGCTGGAAAACAAAGAAGGAGGTAACAATGCTTGATAGGAAATGTACTCATTAACCTACTCATGTAACTGCAACCCCTCTGCATTGTATAAGGATACAGGTTGACCCACTGTAACAATGAGATGTACAAGACACTATGTATGCTGAAAATGAACTTTACAATTGGGGGGGTAGAAAGGTGTTGGGGAGGTGGGGTGGAAAGGGATGGTAGGGGAAAAACAAAGGAGGAGGTAACAATGCTCGATAGAAAATGTACTCATTACCCTACTCATATAACTGTAATCTCTCTGTACAGTATTTTTATATATTTTTATTGTAAAAATATTGTACACAGGGGTTACAGTAATGAGTAATCATTACATAATTGTTTTAATATGCATGTGTTACATATGGTTTACATAGTAAACAAACAGATAAAGAGAAAGTGGGAAGTAACAGGGCACCTAGGAGATTAAAATCTGGAGAACTATTCAAGAACAGCCCAGGATGAAAATCCCATGAGACCTTGCCTTCAATTAACCAGCAAAAACCTAGGCTGAGACATTACTCAAATGGTAGAGCAACAACCATGACCAGGCAAGCTTGAGAAAATTCAAAGCCCTGAAGCTAAATACTGGTACTGGAAAAAAATGTGGAGAGTAATATTTCAATGTGCATATACTTGGTTGTTTATTGAAGTACTCAGTTTATTTACAGGTTTATGTGAAAGAAACAATGAATACACAGCCACAAACAGAAATGTTAAAGATTTATGTTATTGATCAGGGTGTTTATCCAAAATGTCAACTGACTAGCTTCAAGTAGAACAAAACACATTATTCTGTCATTATGCATGAAACTTTCTTGAAAACATCTGTATTTTCAAGCCTTTTAAAAGCTGTGTTATATTTATATTTAACATAGAGCTAGGTTATAGATTCAGATAATTGTAATCAGGTTGATACCCACTGGCCATTTAAAGAAGAACATTTGAAAGTCTTAGGGGACAATTTCTTGTGTGAGAATGTTCCTAGCATTGCTTGAGTTGAATATCCATACCTCATCCTTTTCCAGTTGATGTTAACTTGTCCCTGAATCATTATGACAATCCAAAACTGCCTCTATAGATCTCATAATTGCACCTTAGGACAAAGAGTATCTCACCAAACCAGTGCAAGGAATTTCAGGGAGAACCACTCCGCTTTTCTCTTATTTTATTTGGATAAGTAAATGAACTAATCAGAAAATCATCCAATTGTGATAATCAAGAATTGATTTAAGTTGGGCACCAGTGGCTCACAACTATAATTCTAGCTACTCAGGAGGCTGAGATCTGAGGAATGTAGTTTGAAATAAGATCATGCAGAAAAATTCTCTAGATTCCATCTCCAAATTAACCAGCAAAAAGCAGAGCTGGAGGCATGGCTCAAGTGTCAAAGCACCAGCCATGAGTACGAAAGGTAAGTGAGTACAAAGGACTGAGTTCATGTTCTGGTACTGGTTAAAAAAAAAGATATGAGGGGGAATGGAGACAGAGAGCAGAGAGAGACAAAAAGAAAAAAGAGTTTACAAAGGAACATTTTAGCCCTTAATGGGGTAGAGAGAATGCATCTTTACCAGTTTTGGTAGAGAAGAGGAATTGTATCCCAAACATGGGAGTATTCCAATGTAGAATAGTGAAATGTGGACATCACGTTTACATAACTGTATCAAACCTGTGCAGATATGCCACAAGCAAATGGGGAAGTGAAATCAGCATAAAATTCTCTTTTTTTCTTTTCATAAGCCAAGTAGCATACAGTTTTCTTAGCAGTGCCTACAAATATCACCAGGAAGGATTCCACTAGCTCTATTCCCCCTCCCCAACACTTTTATTAATATTTTCACAAGATCCCCAGCTGTTCCCTGACCTCAGCCTCAGGGTAAGGGGCAAAGTGAAGAAGGAAACAGGCTTAACAGCTATGCAACTGAGCTGAAGGATAAGGTGGCCCAGAATAACCTAGCAAGACAAAAAAAGCACTTGATACACAGGTGCAGTGCCAAGAGTCAAAGACCGGAGATTGAATCCAGTTGTGGAAACTGGGCATCCTGAACCTGGCTAAGACAACTGAGTGTTGGAAGGGCATACCATATGTGGCAGAACAACAAGGATCAATGCCAACATATAAAGTCCAGCATCAAGGCAGCCAGGAATGGAGGAAGCAGCTGTCAAGATGATATATTACAATCATCATCTGTCTATTACACCACTAGAGGGGAGAGGTCAATTAAACACCTCTTAGAGCAAGAAATAAATTCTCCATTATGTAAAAAAAGAGAGAGAAAAGTATGAATCTCTCTTGCAAACCAGACCAGGGGAAGAAGTTTCCAGAATTTAATACTTGTAGAATCCCTGCTCACTAGTCATTCAGTTTCACTACTCAATGAATCAAAAGACAAAGTTTATACACTATTCGGACGAGCAAGTTGTGAGCTAATGCATATGATCCCATCTTGTTTAAATATTTTATCCACCATGGGTGGGGGGAAACCCATGTATACATATACATGAAAGAATATTGGACTCTCAATGGAGTGGAATTGGTTATGGAGTAGAGATCTGGATTTCTCTTGATTCACCTGGATTCAGCTTGATTTGTACAATTAACATTTGGCAAATTTTTAAAAATTAAATCTGAGAGAATGACAGGTGTTCACCCTTCCCCTCTGCTCAGAAGAAAGAGAGAGAGAGAGAGAGACAGCAGAGACATGATAGCTTTTTTTTTTTTGGTGTTCAGCAGATTTTGAATGGCTTTATTTCTGTTGGGAGGGTGGGGCAAGTTCCTGGGAAGGGAGAAGCAGAGATCTGGGAGAATAAAAGGGAAATGGGAGAGGATTTAAGGAAGGGATTTAAAAATGAGGGAGCTATCAAAGAAAGATGGTCAACCTCTGGAGGCCATTAGAGTTGCACTGGCCCTAAGGACCAAGGCATTGACTCTGTATGCCTTTGTAGAAGAATGGTAGGTAGGCTAATGGTACAATACCTGTCTTCACTCTCGAACTTTGGACCAATCACTTGATCTCTATGATTCACTTAAGCATCCATCAGGGTCCAAGGTACTTGGTATACTTAGAAAAAGAAAGTGTGACAGCAAAACAAGGAGCCAGGGATTGAGTAGCTGCCTTCCTTACTTTCACAGACATCAACCATACCCTTCACTGTGGACTATGGGGTAGCAAGGAGTATCAACCTGCAAGCAACTATGGACAAGAGGCTGACAAGGATTATCCACCTGTGGATGGCCAACCAGCTGGAGACACAGTAAGGTTCATTTCCCTTACTCTGCCTGCTGTTCAAACATAGCTAGAGTCACCTAAGAATCATACAATAGACAGGATCACACCCACATTCACACTGAGGTCAGCCAGCTCCCCAAGTGCCTTTGGCAAAAATCAGTCAACCCTTTGTTTTGTTATGGTACTGTGATTTGCTTAAATTTAGTTATTCAAAATGATTAATATCACATATCAGCTCAGTAATTTTCCTTAAGTAAATGGTGGTTGGAATTACCTGTGGGTGCATGAGATGTTTTCCAAAACCAGATTCAATTCTAGATGGGAAACCCTCTCTTGGGGGACCATTGTTACAGTAGAAGTATGTCACAATACTTTTTTGTGCTTGAGTAAAAATCATCAACAAAATAAAAAATGTATTTCTTCTAGGACAATAGTTCTCAAAAGGTAGTCCCTGGACTGGCAGCTTGTAGTCCACCTGGGAAATAGAAAAGAAAAAGTTATCATGGCCCATCCCTGATCCTCCATGGCTGACCTTACAGAATCTGAAACTGTAGTGGTGCAACCACACAATAAATTTTAACAAACCCTTCCAGGATTCTGATGTAGACCCACATTTGAAAATTCCTACCCTAGCTCAATCCAGAGACTTTTAATTCTCACTTGTTGATGATATAATTGAACTCACTGACCATTTCCTTTTGCTTAGCTCAATTCATTTAGTTTCTCTATTTTTCTTGTTTAAAATTTCTCATTCTTTGTCTCCTTTTCTTCTTCCTTTTTGAAAAATTAAAGGAGTTTTGCTCATGCTCAGCCATCTACCTATAGTCTTCCCTTTTCATCTACTCTCATGATTTCATCATTTCTGTATTGATGCAACTTGACGTGGAACACAATAGAAATCCTGTATATCTATATATTAAGGGACTATCTAGTTGTTGCCTGAAACTCAGTTTGCCCAGTCAAGCTCACATTCCCCTGCAGCCTCTCCAAACTAAAACAGCAACTCATTTTATCTTTTTTTTTTTTGGTTGTGGGTCTTGAACTCTGGACCTGGGCACTGTCCCTGAGCTCTTCAGCTCAAGGCTAGTGCTCTATCACTTTGAGCCACAATACCATTTCCAGTTATCTGGTGGTTAATTGGAGATAAGAGTCTCACATAATTTTCCTGCCCAGGCTGGCTTTGAAACGAGATCCTCAGATCTCAGCATCCTGAGTAGCTAGGATTACAGGCGTGAGCCACAGGCACCCAGCTAATTTTTACCTTTAAAGGTTCCTGTTCTCCTCTCACCTAGTCCATCTACCTATTGAATGCTTCCTCACAGTATCTCCTGGATATGTAATTTTACCCCACTACTAAAGTATAATTTCTCAACATCTATTTCAGTCTTCTAAATAATCTCATTCTGATTTCTAAGACCCAGAACACTCTGGCTTTCTCTCTTCCACTCATCCATTCCTCACTGAAAACATATCCACATACCACCCTGTGACAGGCACCTAAAAGTTAAGCAGAACTGTGGCAAGCATGGAATAATGTTAGACATTGCGGTTCAGTGTTTAAGATGGCAGGGCCATAAATACAAATGGTGTCTTAAAATTTCAAAATCAAAACAGATACAAATTCTTCCTCTTTATGCCTTCTGAGTTATGGCACATTATTTCTTTTACCCTGTTCACATGGATGTCTCCTTTAATATTTTCTGTTGTACTTATAATCTGCATATAATGATCAACACCTTTTAAAATTCTGTCTCTGTCTAGATAACATTCCTTTCTTTTCTTCAAACAACAACTTTTCCCCAAATATCATTCATATGAATATTTGTTTAGAGAACATAAAACGAGTTCCTGGAGATTAAAATGCAATATGATTACTAAATTTAAATCTCAGAGATATCATCGCTGATGCAAACATAATTAGTTTTCCTCACTATTAGACAAGAGTCTGCAACATTAGAACAAAAGTATAGGACAATCAAAATTATGACTCAAAAAATAATATCAGATGAATCCTGAAAACCTGACATGCAAATAATAGTATTTCAGAAATGAGAAAGAACAGATATAAAAATACATAAACAGTCCAGGTGCTGGTGGCTCATGCCTGTAATCCTAGCTACCCTCAGGCTCACGGTTCAAAGTCAGCCCATGCAGGAAAGTCCATGAGACACATATCCCTGATTAACCACCAGAACTGGAAGAGGTGCTGTGGTTCAAGTGGTAGAGCACTTGCCTTGAGCTGAAGAGCTCAGGGATGGCTCCCAGGCCCAGAGTTCAAGCCCCATGACTGACCAAAAAGAAAAAAAAAACATAAACAGGTATGAAAGTGATGATCCAAGTGACTACAAATTTTGAAGATCAGAAGAAAATTTTACACCTTGATAAAGAATAGGTTTCTTTCAGTTTTGTCTTTTTATTTGCCAAGGGAAAAGGCAGAACAGAATCAGATTCCTTATCATACTGTTAACGTAAGAAAACAATGGAACAACATCTTTAGGCACAGAGAAAACTGGGATTTATAGTTTTATACCCATCTAAAATATCACTCATGTATCTAGGCAAAAGATACTTTCAGACATTAAGAAACTCCAAAATAGTATTCATTTGTCCTTTTGAGGCAATGACTCAAGGAATTATTTGAATTAAAATTACACAAAAACAAAGATTCCAAGGTAAAGAAGGGCACAATAAACAATGGTAGTCATATTTACAGCTAAGTCTAAAAATATAAAATGATGTGACAACTGACTATAGTACATGTTAAGAGTACTTGAAACACAAGATAATATATTTGTTAGTAGACATATGCATAGATTTATAGATATACTCTAATGGGAAACACTTTATTTGAACTACTAATTAGTGCCTGAGGAAAAATTTGTATTTGAACCACAGCAATTACTGCCTAATTGCTAAATGCCCTCTGCAGAGTCCTAGTCAATTCATCTTACAGTAGCCATTGATCTTTGTAAATGTGGAGCAGAGTGAGCCAAGAGTATGCCATTATTTGTTGTTAATAAAGCTATACACAGCTTAGATGATTGTTTAAAATAGAAATATAACCAATAACAAAATAGGTATGCATTTAGAGAGCTAAATTATTTGAACAAAATGAGGGGAAGTAAAGAATTTTTTTAAATTTGACAAATCCCATATAAATAATGAAACAAAAAAGAAGTATAACATGGCATAATAGAAAGAACAAGATCAGTGAGAATGGGTTACATTATCTTTCCTCAAAAATAAGCTTCTATAAAAAAATTAACCATATGTAGTTTATAATGCATGTTCCTGGGGAAAAAAAAGCAATGGCCCCAAGAAAAAGTATAGAAAGACTATGCCAGGACAAGACACATAAATGGTAAGACCAGAATTAAACACAAGATGGTATGTTCTTGCAATGAAGATGATATGTTCTTGCAATGATCAAAGACACTGAGGATTTAACAAATCTTATGTAGTAAACAATGTAACAGTGAATAAATTAAAAAACTACAAATGCAAGGAAATGTAATAGAAAGCCATAGATTACAATAGAAAAGTGCAGTTATCTGTTGAAATGTTTAGCAAGTAAAAGAAACAAAACTTAAATTACAATATAAAGCCTGTGCAAAATGTAGCCAATACACTCTTCATATATTCTTAGAGCATTTCTAAAATTCATATACCAGCTACAAAAAATAGAGGTTTTTTCTTTGTTGCTGTTTTTTTTAATGTACTATGTGATTTTTATGATTCTTTTGTATGTTCTTCCCCCATGGTATAACCCCTGTTGTCACTGTATTCGATTCTGGAGCCCTGCATCTTCTAATTTGGGGGAAGGGAAATAGCAAACTGCTGAAACAAGGATTCAGGTCGACCCATTGTAACAATGAGACATACAAAACACTATGTTGAAAATGAATTTTATAACTTCAGTGTGGGGGAAGGAGGAGTTGGGAAGGTAGGGAGATAAGGGATAGTAGGGGAAAACAAAGGAAATGGTAACAGTACTGGGTAGGAAATGTGCTCATTACCTTACTCATGTAACTGTAATCCCTCTGTACAGTATCTTTACAATAAAAAAATTAAAAAATAGACTAGCAAATTTTAAGAGGGAAATAAAAGAATATAGCTGCCAAACTTTAATATAAGGAAGAAACTATTCTGAACATACATTGGCCAAGCAGAAAATCAAAATTGAAATTCTGATATTATAAATTATTTAAAAGTTAATTGAAAAACACTCATAAAAGAAAATCTATGCTGTGTGACCTGAATGAACCTTTGAAAAATATTTGTAGCATCAAATACAGCAATGAAATCTCCTTGTACAACTAATATATAACAATAAAAGATTTAAATTATATGAAAAAATAAATGAGATTAAAATATGAACTTTTCAAAGCACAGAAAATAAATATGGAAGTCAAAATTAAAGAAATAAAAACTATCATCACCACCAACCCTAATTCTATCATCACCTTAGATAAACCTAGGAAAAGGAATAAATAAAACTCCAATCGACCAATCTATAAAATAGATTTTTCAGAAGCCTAATTTTAAAAGTAAAAATGTTATCATTTATGTTATTATGAATAAGAAATAGCATATAATTAGTTAAGTAGTTGAAATAATTTGATGGGGAAATTATATGCAATTTGGTCAGCTTCTTTCAAAAATCGAAAGGAAATGATTACATTTTTATTAAGATAGAGAATATCATAATTCAAGAAGTGGTAAGAAATCTGAACAGATTAGTAACCATAGGGGAGGAAATAGGAAATTTCTGAATTCTATGAAAGCTTCAAATAAGAGCATTTTTTGTCTTGCCCTAACTGCTACAGAATAGTCAAATGGTCAAATAAGACTGTGCTACTGCACTATGCTAAGTGAAATGAGCTGGGTTCAAAAATGCACATACCATATAATGTCACTTAAGTGTAGAATCTACATACTGTGAACTCAAAGAAACAGAGAATAGACTGCTTGGCGATATGGATAGAATGGTGTATAAGGAAGCAGTACAAAGTTTCAGTTACACAGAGAGGACCAAACTGTCAAGAGCAGTAAGTAGTACTGTGTGTAATATAGCTTAGTCAGCTACAGTCAATGATAAATGTAGTGCCTATTTTATCATGACTAGAAGTGTAGGTATGAAATATTCTCACCCAAAAGACTAAGTTACTGAAGTAATGAATATGTTAATTAATTTGATTTTATCTTTCCAAAATATTTATATATACCTAAATATTATACTGTACTCCATAAACATAGATAAATAATTATTAGTGATCAATTAAATTCTTAAATTTCAGCATATTATTTAAGAAAAGATAAATAGAATGGAGGTGTGGCTCAAGTGGTACAGCATTTGCTTAGCAGGTATGAGGCCCTGAGTTCAGTACTCAGGTGGAAAGTATTGAGTCTGTCTTGGTAGTTGAATGGAGCTGACTCCTGATTTGGCTGTGAGCAGCTTTGCAGGCCTACTCAGAACCACGCATATGACCAAACAAATAGTATTTTTCATTGAGAAGGAATGTGCTTTGACAAAACAACTGGAACCTAATTTTTAAACCATTGTCTTGTATAACACATAAAATAATCCAGCTGGATTGAAGATTCCAATGTTCATTTGAACATCTCAGCAGAAAACAAGCTTTGGTTAATTTCAGGATAGTAGAGATTGGAAACTTTAGGAGTCATAAAAAGATTGATCAATTTGATAACACAAAAATCTAGAATTTTATATGAGACAAAGGCCTCCATAAAAAACTCACTGAAGCCAGGCACCAGTGACACATGCCTGTAATCCTAGCTACTCAGGAGGCTGAGATCTGAGGATCGCAGTTCAAAGCCAACCCAGGTAGGAAAGTCTGTGAGACTCTTTTTTTTCAAGACTTTTTTATTGTAAAAATAGTGTACAGAGGGGTTACAGTTACATGAGTAAGGTAATGAGAACATTTCCTATCAAGCATTGTTACCTCCTCCTTTATTTTTCCCCTACCTTCCCTTCTCTCCCCACCTCCCCAACTCCTCCCTCCCTCCCCCACAACATGAGACTCTTATCTCCAATTAACTACCAGGAAACCAGTAGTAGCACTGTGGCTTAAGTGGTAGAGCTCATGCCTTGAGCTGAAGAGCTGAGGGACAGAGTCCAGGCCCAGAGTTCAAGCTCAAGGTTGTGAGCTTGAACAAACAAATAATTTCACTGAGACAAAATAGCTGCAATTCCATGAAAGAAAACATGTTAATAACCTTAGAACATAAAGAGCCTTTGAAGTTTTCTGTGAAAAAGCCAACAACTTAAAATTATGACATTTTAAGTAGGCAAGTAATAGAAGTGGAAGTATAACTTGTATGTAGCCAAAAATTAAGAAAAGGGAATAATTATGAGAAGGGATGGGTTGAAGGGGGGGTGAGAATGATGAAGGGGGTGACACTGATCAAGCTGCATTATATTCATAAACTGTTTTGTTAAACAGTACCTCTTTTTCACAGCTACTTAAAGATAATAAAAATATTAAAAAGTTGCCAAAAAGCATAAGAAAAATTCAACCTTACAGACTGTCAAAAGATATAAAGTATTATTAATGATGGGAGACCATTTCTACCCTTCAGATTAGCATCATTCTAAAATATTGATAATATTTGTGGTGTTGAGAATAATAAAACTGTAATATTGTGAATAGCATGATGTAATTATTACATACCACACTGCTAAGTATTCAAATAACAGGAAAGCTCTATAATTTTGGTAATGTCTTCACATCTGAGCACAGCATAAATAAAAAACTTAATCTAAAAAATCAAAACCTAAAGTATGGGTGTATGTATGTGTATGAGTATTTGCAAGAGCCAAATAAAAACAAAATCCAAATTTACTTTGAAGATCTAATTGGTTTTTGTAATTGTAGAATTGGGCAATAGATGTTTTTGTTTGCTTGTTTTTACAGTTTAATTAAGCTCATGGCCTCATACTTGCTAGATTGGTAAGATACTGGTGAGCCAGAACTCTGGCCCTGTTTTTCACTGTTTACTCAAGATGGGATCTTGCTTTCCTCCCACTGTTTTCCAAGCTAGACTCCACTTACTTTTGGCTTTTCAATTGTGCTGGGATTCAGGCTCAGGCCACACATCCAAGTTTCCTTCTGTGGAGTTAGAGAGTCAGAGACTTTTCTGCCCGGGCTGGCCTTGAACTACAGTCCTCCTGTTCTCAGCCTCCCAAGTGGCTAAGATTACAGACTGAAGCCACACACACCTTGCTTAGGCAATATCTTTTTTGTTGGTTGTGAGGCCTGAACTCTGGTCCGGGGCACTGTCCCTCAGCTCTTCAGCTCAAGGCTAGCGCTCTACCACTTGAGCCACAGTGCCACTTCAGGCTTTTTCTGCTTATGTGGTGCTGAGGAATCAAACCCAGGGCCTCATGCATGCAAGGCAAGCACTCTGCCACTAAACCACCTTCCTGGCCCAGCAATATCTTTTTTATGGAATAAAATGAGCATTCTGATAAATAGAGCAAAAAGGGCTATATTATGGGCAAGAATTTGCTACTAAAAAGCAAAAAAATAAAGGCAGTAAAAAGCAGATTAGTCATGTTGTTGGAAAGGTGAAATTAGAGGCTTAAGGAGTGGCTAAGGAGGGTGGTACTCAGTGTATAGAAGGGAGTTAAGTGCTAGAGGTCAGCAACAGCCGGGGAGTTGCTGATTCAGATGCATCTGCAGCCAACTGCCTGCAGTGGCCTCATTTTGTGGCCACTCCAGAGAAAGGGGGAGGTGCTTAGGAGTCATTTTTTAGCCCATATCTAAGGGAAATCTCTGTATTTTGACCTCTGAATATATGTTGGTGGAGAGAAGCTGTGATAGAAAAGGAGAGCAAGAAAGAAAGATGACTAAGGCCAGCAAGCCTGGCTGCAGGAGTCTGTGGCCAGCTGGATATTTAGGCCCTTGTGGAATCTCTTACTGCACCACCACCACTTGAGCCATTAAGCTTGTATGGAACAAGTACCTCTTGTCATAAGAGGGTGAAAATCAGGAGGGAGTGAGGAATCTTAGATAGTGAGGAAGCTTAGATAGGATGGGAGTGGGACAGAGACAGGTCAGTCAACTCCATTTCTTCTTCCAGTGTGTTTTGCCTTTGACACTAGGGGTTTAAGTTTCTGTTCTCCTTGGCCTGGGGATGAAAAGGAAGATGACTGGCAAGAGCAGGACTGGCAAGAAAGATATAGAACTGAAGACATGACCTCAGAAATTAGCCCTTTCACCTTGCCAGCACTGAAGCACTATGTTGGTTCAAGGGAGATGGGGTCACAGAGTCTGGATTCAAAGTCCCAACTCTGTTCTTGCTAATTGTCAACCAGGAAAAGTTGCCTGTACTGTCTCAGATTCAGTATCTTATGTCAAATGAAAACAATGATATTCCCACAAAGCATTGATGGATTAAAGATGGGGGTAGTGCCTGCCAACAAAGTTTAACACCTGGGAAAATTTAAGTGCTCAACAAATCTTAGTTATTATTAGAGCACTAATTGATGGGACATTTTTGTGTACAGCCCTATACCAGGTACTGAGTTTTAATAATCCTAGAGGTTTCTGGATTCCACATTT
This sequence comes from Dipodomys ordii, assembly GCF_000151885.1. Classification (NCBI taxonomy): domain Eukaryota; kingdom Metazoa; phylum Chordata; class Mammalia; order Rodentia; family Heteromyidae; genus Dipodomys; species Dipodomys ordii. Next base: position 4,614,016 of record NW_012267304.1, read on the forward strand.
TCTACCAAGTCACTCTGGTATTCCCCAACTTGTCTTCCTGTCCCCAACAGAGCTGGATCTAAAATTCTATCTTTTCTTGGAGTGTCTCCAGCCATTTGCTCATTTTCCATTAGTCACCTGCCCCCTCAACTCTCTCTCTCTCTCTCTCTCTCTCTCTCTCTCTCTCCTATGAAGCACATCTTTACTTGGAGAGCAAAGCCCCGCCCCTTGCCCAAGCCCAAGAGAACCCAGGTTCTTGTAGAACCTGAGGTGTGAAGCTGGAGGTGGAGCAGCCCTAAGCCACCATCAGCAAGAGAAAACAGACTGGTTCCTGCTTGGGAGGCCCTATGAGTGCTCAAGGCCGTCAGCAAAGAGCAAATATTTATGGCTGGCTTTTTTTTCTTTCATGAAGCATCTGCAGTTGCTGGGTGTAACCTTAGCCGCCTTCCTCTGTGAAATCTGTGAATGTGCTATGGTCAAGCATTCCACATATTGATTCTCTCACATTTCACTAACTTGATCCCTCTCTGCCCCCATTAACCCCACATAACAAGCACTTGCATTTTCAAATCCAGGTTGACCCCCACAAATGGCCAAGTGTCATAATGGTTAATCAGTTCCTCCTATCTCTGCTGAAAGATACCATTCTATACCCACAAATTTAGAGTGTAAGGAAAAAGAGAAGGATAATTTCTTTGAACCTGTGCTTGTTTTGCCAAAGTATAAATATGATGCTGCAGAATATGTGCAAATGTTCCCAGAATAGACCCAGTGCTGAGCCTGAGCTCATGCGTGGGCATTCCCAGAACTCGTTTCACTGTCCAGCTTCAAGTCACTATCTGTGCAGAAAGTGGTGAGGAATTCTCACTTGATGTGGTGCTGAATAGTCAATCCTTCAGGATTAGAAAAGCTTCTTGATTTAGGAGACATTTGTTATGGAAAGATTTCAGTCCTCTTAATGGAATCTTCTCCATTCCCCGCCCCAAAACCCATCCCCCATACCAGTGACTTCCTAGGCAGATTGCTGCCACTGCAAAATGTTCCTGCATCTGGGCAGCATGGACCACCAAGTTCAATAAGCAAGAGGGTAAACTAGATTTGGAGTGTATGTTCCAGCTATACATTTTCTCAAATTCAAAATTTTAAAAGTAGAAGCTAATTTGAATATTTTTTAAGTTAAGGCAAAAACTGCAGTAAAAATGGCCTGGATGGGCATGAAGGATATTTCTGGGAGTAAAGATAATGTATGGCTTTATAGAGTTTTCAGTTATAGACATATCTAATTGTTAAAAGCACTTGAAGCATTCACTTAAGATTTGTGCAATTCTAGCTAGACATGGTGGCTTATGCCTATAAATCCAACTACTCAGGAGGCAAAAGCAGTATAATTAAAACCAATCCAGGGGAAATTATCAGAAGATCCTATCTGACAAAAACACTTAACAACTAAGGACATACCTCTTGTAGTAGAGTGTTTTCATAGCAATTGTGAGGTCCTGGGTTCAATCCCCAGCACTGAAAAACAATTTTAAAATATTTATGTAAGTCTTGTATCTCTTCTTTCTCTGTAGAAGCTTGAGTTTTTCAAGTTATGAGCAGAAAAACATGCTCAAGTGTTAGGTATGCTTTCACTCACTTTTGACAAATCAGAGCCTATTGTGTGCAGGCAGACAAATTTGGTAGATTGAAAACATAATAACAAGCAACCACATTCAAAGCAAACTGAAGACAGCTAGCATTTGAGAATGTTCATTGGCAATATCGACCGTTCTCATTAAGTTCTGTCCTAAGCTAAGCTAGATCATCAGAAAATAATTTGAAATCACACTTTCTGAATCCTTTTGAGAATTCCATGTACTTAGTTATATTTAGTCCTTGTCCTCTCTTTTTGTTGACGATTAACTACAAGAATTACCCATAGGAACATGCGAAAATGTGATGCCCCAAATGATAGCTATCATTCTAGTCATTCGCAGTATGCCCTAACACTAATGTGCCAATTCAAATTAGACTATCACATGGTGAACATCTTTATTCTAAGGAAATGAAATTTTCTACTTTTTCATGGCCCCTTAATGATGTTAGAGCATCTTCCCAAGTAGTATTGTTATAATGAATAAATTTCTTTTTTTTTATCAAGCATTTTTTTGTGAACATACTGTACAGAGGGTTTACAATTACATGGGCAAGATAATGAGTACATTTCTTATCAAGCATTGTAGCCTCCTCCTTTGTTTACCCTTCACATCCCTTCCCAGCCTTCCCCCGCCCCCCTCCACCCAATCCTCCCCCCCCCACCAAAGCTGTAAAGTTCGTTTTCGACCTGACAACTTGTACTTCTCATTGTTGCAACGGGTCCACCTGTATCCTTACTTAAACGACTTGTTTTTCCCCTTACTCTCCACAAATTATACCGACATCAAATACAGTGAAAGCAGGGGTTATACTGTAGGGGAGGGACATACAAAGCAACAAAGAAATAATCTTATAAATGTGTTAGAAACAAATGCATGAAAGAAAAAAATATTTAAATACATATCTAAGGGTTCATTTTCCTAACATCACCTTATCTGACCTTTTCTGCTTGACTTATACATATACTAGATATTGCAAATAAAGGAAACCATGGGACCTATGTTTCTTTGGGCTTGGCTTACTTCACTTAATATAATTTTTTCCAAGTCTTTCCATTTCCTAACAAATGGGACAATGTTATTCTTTCTGTTGGAGGCATAGAATTCCATTGTGTATATATACCACATTTTCTTGATCCAATCATCTACTGAGGGGTATCTGGGTTGGTTCCTTATCTTAGCTATAGTAAATCATGTATCCTGCCTATTTTATATCCTTCAGAGTGGCAATGCACAAAAATCTATTCCTTGACTCTTGTACTTATCTGAGACAGGTTAAAAGAAATATATTAAGAATGTATGGAGGAAGAGTATTTAACACAAGGCAAAGTGAAAGAAGTTACTGAAAATTACAAAAATGAGAAGGATAGCTGAGTGCTGGTGGCTCATGCCTACAATCCTAGCTACTAAAGATGCTGAGATCTTAGGACTGTGGTTCAAAGTTAGCCTACACAGCAAAGTCCAGGAGATTCTTATTTCCAATTAACCAGTAAAAAGCCAAAAGTGAAGGTGTGGTTCAAGCGGTAGAATGCTAGCCTTGAATTGGAAAGCCAAACAAGAGCATGACGTTCTGTATTCAAGACCCAGTACACACACACACACACACACACACACACACACGCATGCACGCACGCATGCACGCACACATGCACACACAGGTGATGCAAACAACATGTTCCATTGGGACAGAAAAATATTGTGTAATCGTGTCAATATAAGCAAATAATGAACTCAAGTAAATAATATACATGCTTAAGTGACTTGAGAAAAGTATACTAATGCCAACATTGAACTTTAAAGTAAAAGTAGATTTCAAATATTTTGAGTATAACATGAGCTGGAGGAGTATATAGAACAGTTGAATAGGTATTTGATAAAAAAATCAAAGTAAAATGTTAATGGTAGAACTTAATTGGTCAGGTAGTCTTTATAAAATAAAAGCAATCATTGTACAAAGCTTTCTGGACATTAAATTTATTTTGTGATAAAATGCTGTGAAAAATCTTAAAAATTCCCAGTTACCTGGAAATAAGTAGTGTTCTCTATTATTTCCTCATTTTTCCACTATGTTGACACATACACACACACATACACATCATATATTTGCATTTTATTTTGTTTTTTTAAATATATTTCACTATCTTTAAATAATTGTACAAAGGATTTGCCATTCAATAAGCAGTTAATGCATCATATATTTTAATGGGACACAATTTTATTCATATAGATCTGCACTGGCTATTTTCACTTAACTTTTTAGCATTTTCCCCCATGGCATTGATTTTTTTATTGTAAAGATACGGTACAGAGGGGTTACAGTTACATGAATAAGGTAATGAGCACATTTCCTATCAAGCATTGTTACCCCTTCCTTTGTTTTTCCCCTACTATCCCTTCCCTCCCCACTTCCCCAACTCCTACCCACCCCCTTGCACTGAAGTTATAAAGTTCATTTTCAACATAGTGTGTTGTACATCTCATTGTTATAATGGGTCAACCTGAATCCTTGTTTCAGCATTTTGTTACTTCCCTTCCCCTCCCCAAATTAGAAAAATGTATATACAAGATGAAGGGCACCAGAATCAAATACAGTGACAACAGGGGTTGTACCATAGGGGAAGAACCCACAAAAGACACACAAAAAAATCACATAGTACATTAAAAACAGCAGCAACAAAGAAAAAAACATCTTGTGTCCATATTTTGGGGTTCATTTCACTTTGCATTATCTTTTTTGGGGGGTCTGGTCGTGGGGCCTGAATTCTGGGCCTGGGTGCTGTCCCTCAGCTCTTCAGCTCAAGGCTAGCGCTCTACCACTTGAGCCACAGCACCACTTCCGGCCTTTTTTCTTTTTGCTTATGTGGTGCTGAGGAATCGAACTCAGGGCCTCAGGCATGCAAGGCAAGCACTCTACCACTGGGCCACCTTCCCAGCCCAGCTTTGCATCATCTTATATGGTCAGATGTTTATAGCTTTTGACCTTTTCTGCTTGTCTGGTAAGATTATCCTAGACTTAAACTATTTATATGGCATTGATTTTTTTAAAGTTGGTAAAATATTCCTTTTTGCCATGTTGCAGATTGAACTTAGGGACTCACTTATGATAGGTAAGTACTCTATCATTGAGCTACAGCTGCTGCCCATATTATCCCAATGTTTAGACACTAATATTTAGTGAAGGAAATTTATTTATATATGAGTTTTTCATTGCTGCCTTGTTTCTTTACTATCTTTACTATATACTTTGAGACAATGGGTTCCATTAGGCATACATTTATGTGCTTTTTATTTAGGTCTGAGATTGGTAGTCAAACTTATTACCTGATGCTTTCCCTCACTGGCTAGCACTCTAGCAACTGAACCATCTCCTCAACCCCTCTGTGAATTTTTATGAGTATATCTGTGGGATAAATAGCTAGAAATAGATTCCTGTGTTAATAACTTGCTTGTTTGAAATCTCATAAAGAGGATAAAATATTTTAGCCTCCACACTTTCAACAGCACTAATTTTAATTTTTGCAAATGTAAGACCTGATAAAATAGCACTGTGGCTTATTTTAATTTTAATTTCTATATTACATAATTTCTGCTTATGTTAACTCTCTAATAATTCTTTTGTCCATTTTTCCTGTTTCCTTTTTTATTTTTAATATCTTTGTATAGTAATCCTTTGGTGGCATATGTCCTGAATATTTTCAGTTTAAAATTTTCCTCCATTCTCAGTGTTAGGGAAAGAGCAGAAAGTTGTTTCTACTTAAGAGAATGCAAACATCTTTTTCCAGGTTTGCTACCAAACCCTAGTGGACAAATTCAAAAGTGGGCCAACTATTACACATTAGTGACTCATCACCACCAGTCTCAATTGGGTCTGTACTGTTGCTACATAATTTTGGGGGTTTTCTAATTAGCTTATTCAAATCTCGTGCACAATGACAATCTTAAACATTCTTCTTCTCCCTACCACTCTCTTATATCAGAGACAAGATAGTTTTATATTTCAACAAGTGCAAAGGGAAGAAGAATAAATTGCTGCTGTAGGGTGAAATGAGCCTTATTAAAAAAAATCCTCAAATAAATCAGGGTATCTCATACCTGCAATCCTAGCTACTCAGTCGGTTGAGATCTGAGAATGGTACTTCAAAGCCAGCTGGGGCAGGAAAGTCAAGAGATTTTCATCTCCAATTAACTACCAAAAGCCCGGAAATGGTGTTGTGGCTAAAAGTGATAAAACACTAGCCTTGAGCCCAAAAGCTCAGGGACAGCACCTAGGTCCTGAATTCAAGCCCCAGGATTAGCACACACACACAAATCTTCAAATAGTTGTACAAAGGATTACAATTTAACATTTCAATGCATCTGGATCAGAGTCACCCTTCTATCATTCTCCCCCATCCCTTCTAATTCTTCCCTCCTGAATCTTATCAAGTTCCCCATCCCCTTTTTCATATATGTATGCATTGTACATTATAACTATACTTCTTCCCCATTCCCTTCTCCATTCATCTACCCATTTTCACTAGCCGCCCCCCTTCACTAGTTTCTGCTTCCTGATATTCATTTTGTTAAACAGTTCATTGTTCAATGGGTTTACTCTATGAAGTTTCTCTCCTACATATACTATATTCACCTTGATCATATATATACATATATATGTAGATATATACATATATATGCATATACCCTTATTTGTGTTTACCTGGGAGGTTGTATTTTAGGTTTAAGGAAAATGGATGTTTACCTGAGAAAAGACACTTTGGGAAACTAGCCTGGCTACTGCTCTCTTTCAGTCTGCCACAGTTCATGTCCCTCTGGTAAGAAAAGTGACCAGAAACTGGTACCAGACTGGTAGATTCCTAGGCCTAGACACCAAAATGCTAATGAGGAGCCCACCTTCATCAACAGTAGCCAGTGTGGACAATGGGTTCTTGAGTAGAAGCAAAAGAACAAGGTGGGGAGTTCAACTGATAAGTTCACTCATATTCACATGGGCTGCATCACTATGAATAATTCCTAGAAATAAGTGAGAGTATTGTCTGAGGGGGCCACATTCTACCTGGACCAGCTGAGAGAAGTGGAGGTGTAGACAGCTGAACATGGCTATGAGTGTGGGAGTCTGGAGTGACTAGGAGGCCTTTGTGGCTTATAGGCCAGCAGTACATGCAGAAGGTTTAGTCTCCAAAGGCAGAATTCACTTGCCAAGATATTCTTTCTTCTTTCTCAAAGTGAGCATGTCATATTTTTTTTGGGGGGGGGGTCCGGTCGTGGGGCCTGAACTCTGGGCCTGAGCGCTGACCTTCAGCTCTTCAGCTCAAGGCTAGCGCTCTACCGCTTGAGCCACAGAGCCACTTCCGGCTTTTTTCGTTTTGCTTATGTGGTGCTGAGAAATCGAACCCAGGGCCTCATGCATGCAAGGCAAGCACTCTACCACTGAGCCACCTTCCCAACCCATGCTCGTCATATTTTGAACATGCTCTCAACAATCTATTGATTGACTTTTCTGCTCCCCGTAAAAGGGAAAATAAAGAAGACAACTGACATCCCTCACTACAGTCATTCTTCAATATCTGCAAAGAATTAGCCCTGAACCCAAATATAGGGATGTTTAGGATTCTAATAGTATTGAAATATAGCCCTATACATCCTTCTGGATAGGTTAAACCATTTCTAGACTACTCATAATGCCAAATACAATGTAAGTGCCATATAGTCTGTAGAACATTGTGTAGTGAATAACGAGAGGGAGAAAACTCTGTTCACATTCAATACAGATATACTTCTTTTTTCAAAAATTTTGTTCCACAGCATGATCAGCTCTATAGATGCAGAAACTATAGATAAAAAAAACTGACTATATTTGGATTAAGCCCTAGCTTGATGGAGAAAAGTTACTTTTTTTGATAGGTGAGAGCTAGCAATTCTGTTTTTACCAACTGACAGAGCTCAGTAGGAGGTGTCCTTGAACCTTATACATAAACCCCTTGTCTCCACATCTCTATCAGGCATTTTTCTTAAAACCAGTTGAAATATGCCTGTTAATAAATGGTCTTTACCAGACATGCAGAGATAACCTCTCCAGTCATGAAAAGTTCTTTCCAACTCTCAGGCAGCTCTGAGGCTGACCTGGGGGAGGGAACATGAAAGCATATTCAGTAACTTGGTTACTAACTCCAAACATTCAAGGGGAAGGAGTAGAACTAGGAAGAGTGAAAGGAAAAATGCAGTGAATGAAACATCACTTTCAATGTGAGTTGATTTTGGATGGAAGCCTAGAAGAGCCAGACTGGACATCTTGCCTGGATAGCATTCAGTGGTTATTCTCCTTCTGTAGTTCCTAAGATGGGAACTAAGGGAGCCTTCATTCCCAGAGTTTGGGCTTTATAATCCAACTACATGACTTGGGCAAAATGAAAATATTCCCAGGAGAAACATGTCTATGAGAAGTACCTGTTGATCTTATTTTTAGAAAACTTGAATAAGCACAAGTCTGTACTGGTGTCATCAAGCACTAAAGTTGTTTAAGTAGAAGCATGTAGCAAGAGGGATTATAAAACTATTAAAGATGCTTTACATGCTGCTAGTATTTATATAGATTCTTGAAATGCTTGTATAGCTAGCAGACATACAGACCTGAACAATAGGTGATTCTGATCTCTGTAGTCTTCAAGATCCTTAAATGTTTTCTGAAACTTAGGTTGCATTGTTTCCTTCATTTGTAATAATTAGGATGTTTCTATAAATCTACAAGTAAACCCAATGGATAGTAAATGATAAAAAGTTATAGTTGGACATAGTAAATTAAACAGGACTCTAAACATTCACACAGTGAAACCAAAGGAGAATATTCTTAGGAGAGGATCACAAGGGTTCAATAACTGTGTGCATATGATCATGTAAAATGATGTTTATCAAAATGAACTCCAAGAAATGGAAACAAAAAGTTTTTTGTTGTCCTGTTTTTGGTTCTTCTTTTTCTGTTTTTCCCTTTTGTTGCTGCTTTTGATTTCTGTACTTTTGTATGTAAGTTAATCTGATTTAGGGAGGGAAGGGGAAGCACAGAAATGGTGGGACAAAGGGTAAAGTAATTCAGCAGTGATACTCACTAGATACTATGTTGGAAATGAACTATGCAACTGAGGGGAGAGGGGACTGGGAGGGAAAAACTGGAAGAAAATTAGAGAAGAGGTGATATTGTTCAAAAGGAAATGTCTTCATTACCTGACTTCTGTAACTGTTACCCTTCTGCACATCACCTTTACAATAAAAATTTAAAAAAAGAAAAACCTAATGACATGTAGGAGCATGTTGGCATTATATGCATTGTATCATATTCTTATTTTTAAAATATTTTTGCTTAGTTATTTTTTATCACTTATGGAAGTTTCCATATGACAGAAGGAGATAAAATGAGGAAAAGAGGAGGAGGAGAGGGAAAAAAGGAGTAGGAGGGAAATTTCCCCAACTTACAAGTAACCAACTCCTCTACCATTAAGGCCAACAAGCTGTAAGCTATCATTTACTTCTTTAGATGGGTAGGGAAAAAGGCCAGAGAGTGGTTGTCACAAATGATTTTTCCTTCAAAGGGAATTTCTGATTATTTATCTAGATACCCATGTATGGAACTTATATAAGGTATGCTCTTTTCATTGTACAGAGAAGTTATCTGTTAAAAGGTCATTGCTTTTAAGCTGCTCTGGTTGAGCTTAACTCCTAGGACTTGGCTGCAATCTGAGGACAGCTCCTAGTGAAAGTTGGCAACTCAAGTCCAGTCATCACTGATGTCAATGATTCTGAGGAAGCTGGATTCAGAAGTTTCCTGGCTATGTAAGAACAGGAAGTCTGATCAGTTTGCATGATCCAAGACATAATTTGAATTCTTTTCAAAGGTTTATTGACTGATAGACGACCTTTCACCTAATTTCAAACACTCTCCAAGGAACAGGCTACACTTTGCTGCTCTCAGTTCTCAGCATCACTTGAAATCCTAACCCATTCCCTCACTTTCTTTGTTCCCTACTAACCAGCATCTGGGAGTCAAATGGTAGTGATCTGCAAATACCTCCTTTTCTACTCTTAGTTGTGGTCTTCAGGATTAGACACCCCTTTCTTGCAATTCTTCTCCCCCTTGACCTCTGCAGTTTTCCTATTTTCTTGTTCCCTTCCTCACTGATCCTCTTCTGTCTCTGTCAACAGAATCCTCTGATGCCTGTCTCCCACTTTAGACATGTATTTTCTTTAAGGTTCTGCTCTCTCCACCTTGCCCTATCATGCCTAGATTCAAGATGAGTTGCAATGGCCTCAGTGAGAGGCTATGATCACTGACTTTGCCCATCAATCTTAATCCCAATCCCTATTCTGTCATTTGTTAGCAATTCTGGCAGTATTCACTGTGCATCATTTTGTTCATCTATACCATAATGACGCATTGACATTGTGTATATGGAGTACCCAAACCAATGTCTAAGAAATAATAAGGCTATATTGAGCATCAAAATAAAAACAGCAATAAGAGACCTCCCATCTAAGAAAAGTCCAGAATGGGATGTATTTACAGCAAAATTCTACAAGGCCTTCAAAACAGAGCTCACACCAATACTCCTCCAACTCTTCAATGAAATTGAAAGAGAAAGCTCACTACCAAACTCTTTCTATAAAGCCATTGTAACCCTCATCCCAAAACCAGCCAGGGATTCATCAAAGAAAAAGAACTATAGACCCAATTCTTTAATGAACATTGATACAAAACTTCTCAACAAAATTTTGGGCAAACGACTTCAACAACTCATCAAAAAAAATCATACACCATGATCAAACAGGATTCATTTCAGGGATGCAAACCTGGTTCAATATACGCAAATCAATTAATATAATTCATCTCATCAACAAGAGCAAGGATAAGAATCAATTGATTATGTCAATAGATGCAGAAAAAGCATTTGACAAGATCCAACACCCCTTTATGATGAAGGCTCTGGAAAAATTAGGAATCCATGGAACATTCCTCAATATAATAAAGGTTGTGTAGGACAAACCTACAGCCAGCATTATACTTAATGGAGAAAAACTAAAGCCATTTCCTCTCAACTCAGGAACAAGACAAGGATGTGCACTCTCTCTAATTCTCTTCAAAATAGTATTAGAATGCCTAGCTACAGCAATAAGACAAGATGCAAACTTAATGGGGATCCATATAGGGAAAGAAGAAATAAAACTCTCCCTCTTTGCAGATGACATGATCTTGTATTTAAAGAATCCCATGGACTCCACTCCCAAATTACTTGAGCTAAATCAAAACTTTGGCAAAGGATTGGGAAGGTGGCTCAGTGGTAGAGTGCTTGCCTTGCATGCATGAGGCCCTGGGTTTGATTCCCCAGCACCACATAAGCAAAAAGAAAAAAAGCCGGAAGTGGCACTGTGGTTCAAGTAGTAGAGCGCTAACCTTGAGCTGTAGAGCTGAGGGACAGCTCCCAGGCTCAGAGTTCAGACCCCACGACCAGACCCTCCCCCCCCAAAAGAAAAAAACTTTGGCAAAGTAGAAGGGTATAAAATTAACCCTCAAAAATCAATGGCTTTTCTGTATGCCTACAATGAGAAAAGCACAGCTGAAATCATGAAAGCAACTCCTTTTGTAATAGCCACACACACACACACACACACAAAATACCTAGGAGTTAACTAAAGAAATGAAGGACCTCTATGATAAAGGCTTTAAAAACCTTAAAAAGGAAATCAAAGCAGAACTTAGGAAGTGGAAAAACCTCCCATGCTCCTGGATTAGAAGGATCAACATCGTGAAAATAGCAATACTTCCAAAAGCTATCTACAAATTCAATGTGATAACTATCAATATTCCAACTTCATTCTTCAATGAAATAGGAGAAGCAATCCAAAAATTCATATGGAACAATAAAAGACACTGAATAGCAAAAACAATCCTTAGCAGAAAGAACAGTACTCGAGGAGTATCAATACCAAATTTCAAACTCTACCACAAAGTCGTAGTAATCAAAAGAGCTTGGTATTGACACAAGAACAGACCTGAGGACCAATGGAATAGAACTGAAAACCCAGACAAGAACCCACAGACCTATAGCCACCTAATCTTCAATAAGGGAGCTAAAAAAAATAGAATGGAAGAAAGACAGCCTCTTCAGTAAATGGGGCTGGCAAAATTGGTTATTCACCTGTAAAGAACTAAAGCTAGATCCTTATATATCACCCTGCACCAGAATCAACTCCAAATGGATCAAAGACCTTGGAGACGAAGCAGACACTCTGGAAACATTACAGGAAGGAATAGGAGAAACCCTAGGCCTCCTTGGCACAGGCCGAAATTTCCTTAATAGAGACCCAGAAACACAACAAATCAAATAAAGGTTGGACAAATGGGATTGCATGAAATTGCAGAGCTTCTGCATGGCAAAGGACATAGCAAGCAAGAGCAATAGAAAGCCCACGAATTGGGAGAAGATCTTCACTAGCCATAAAATGGACAAGGGTTTCATATGCAAAATATATTTGGAACTTAAAAAACTAAATGTCCCAAAAACAAATCCTCAAAGAAACAACTGCCCGATAAATAAGTGGGCTAAAGACTTAAAGAGAAACTTGTGTGAAGAGGAAATAAGAATGGCCAATAGAAAAAAGCACTTGTATCCCTATCTTGGGGTTCATTTCACTTAACTTCATCTTACCTGGTCATATGTACGTAGCTTTTGACTTTTTCTACTTCTCCCAGACATATACTAGTTATTTCAAATAAGGGAAACCATGGGACCTATGTTTCTTTGGGCCTGGCTTACTTTACTTTGTATAATTCATATTTATATGGTACCATGTGATTTTTTTGTTGCTTTGTATGTTCCTCCCCCATGGTATAACCGCTGTTTTCACTGTATTTGATTTCGTTATAATTTGGGGAGGGGAATGGAAAAATCAAAATGTTTAAATAGGGATACATGTTGACCCATTGTAATAATGAGATGTACAAGACACTATGTTGAAAAACAAACTTTACAATTTAGGCGGGGGTGGGGATGGAGGAGGAAAGTAGTTGTGGAGATGGGAGGGAAGGGATGGTAGGGGAAAAACAAAGGAGGAGGCAACAACGCTTGATAAGAAATGTACTCATTACCTTGCTCATGCAACTGTAACCCCTCTGTATAGTCTTTTCACAATAAAAAAAACATACAAAAAATGAAATAGTGAGGTTCATAAAAGTATTTTCTATTATATATTCTGGGCTTCAAGTCCTATGTTTCACCACTCCAGGTTCACTCTAATTGGTTTGCTTCCTATGTTTTCCTGAAGGTCTCCAAGAATCACCACGTTATAGCTGCCATTCTATCTCCATCTATAAATCAATCAGACCTTTGGTTTCCTTTGAGAATTCAAAGGTACCTGCTCCAATGTTTGAGAATTCATCTGACAAGGATGTTGGTCAGGATATGACTAAGATCTTCCCAAGGTCTGCAAGCAACGAGAAAGGAAGGAGTAATTGTGAGATCAGGGAAGCTGAACCCCTCTGTGATGACATCTGGACAAAGTAAGGATGGGTCATGCAACTAGAGCCTCCCTTCCTGCATCCTTAAAAATTGGTTCTAGGACTCCTGAGAATACAAAAAAATCTGTGAATCCTCATTTCTTATATAGAATAGCATGAGCTAAGTGCAGAGACACACCTGTAGTTCCAGCTACTACACAGACTAAGGCAATAAAATTTCTTGAGTTTAGGTATTGGAGACCAGCCTAGGTAACACAGAAAGACAGTCTCATAGACACACAAAAAGCATGCTATTTTCATATCATTTTGCACATTCTCCAAAATACTTTCAGTTGTCTTTAAATTGCTTATTTTACCTAATGCAATGCAAATGCTAAGTATATAGTTGTTATGCTAAATTGTTTAAGGAATAAAGACAAAAAACTTCTATTGATGTTCAGTAAAGATGCAATTGTTTTTTTAAAATATTTTTGATCCATGACTTATTGAGTCTTCAGATGTAGAACTCACATATATGGAGGACCATATATATATATATATATATATATATGAATATGTATATATATATGGCAATAATTTTTGGCAAAAATGGGTTTTTAAGCTCAGAAAAAGAAATATTAAGTGATATAGCTTTATCAACCCCTGCCCAGGACTTAGCCCATTTTCTAGCCAATAACAAGAGTGAAGTATATTTTCTTTTTTTGGATGCTATTGTTATTAAAGTTATGATAGTTAGGGCACCGATAAACACATCAACAGAGAGTTTATCTTCAGCAGGCCAAGGAGCACATCTTCCTGAGAGGCGGAAGCATTTGAAATGGCTCAGAAGGAAGCTACCAAGTCTCCAGTCAGTTGGCTTCAGTCTTCTCAGTAATGAAGGAGGTGAAGTCATCTCCTGAGAATGAGAAGAAGGCTGGGGCTGGGTGCTTGAGGAGAGGGCAGGAAGTTCAGAGCAGCTGCTGTCGGGAATGTGATAGGGAGTCAGCAAGCAAGGAATGAACGGACTGTTGAACAGCCAGAGGAGCTGGCTTAGAGGAGAAAGCAGCATTGGCAGGAAACCCAATGAGCAGGGTTTCTCCAATGAGCCAAGAGTAGGAAACAGCCACCTTCAAGGGGTCACTCAGGGCTGCAGTTTAGAAAGACAGGAATGGGACCAAAGGTACAATACCTAGTAATATTCTAGAATGAGCAAAGGAACTATCTCTGGACCAGGGCTAACAAAGTTCATTTATTTCTTTAACAGATATTTAGCTACACCATAATTTTTTAAGTTAAGTTCAATTTTATTCTTAAGAATTAACAAAGGAGGGCTGGGAAGGTGGCTCAGTGTTAAAGTGCTTGCTTTGCATGCATGAGACCGTGGGTTCAATTCCTCAGTACCACATAAGCAGAAAAAGCTGGAAGTGGTACTGTGGCTCAAGTGGTAGAGCTGAGGGACAATGCCCAGCCCTAGAGTTCAAGCCCCACGACCGACCCCTCATCCCCCAAAAAAAGAATTAACAGAGGAATATTCATGGGTACTTACTGTTACTTATTGAGTGGCTGGTAAGTTAGTTCTAAAAGTGGAATATAATATTTTGAAGAGTTTAACAGTTACATAAGTACACCGTATTCAATGTAACTTCATTTTAAGCAAAATCTCATTTGATAATCATCAGCTACTCTATATTTTATCAGTATTATTCAATGGTCTGGGCACAAGGGAGGATGCAAAGAACCACACACACAAAATCTCTGAATTCAGCTATGTCTATACAAAAGATTGCACACAAGTATTTGGAACTTTCTTCACGATTAAGGAAAACTGTAAATAGCTATTCTTAATAGGTGAATGGATAAATAAACTTTGACATATTACTGTACTTACCCAACAAGTCACGTGAACTGGTAATACAAACATGTAAATAAATCTTAAAACCAGCACACTGAGGGAAAGAAATACTACTGCATGATTATATTTGTATACAATTATAAGAAATGTAACTAGCAGCAAAAAGTGGATCATGTTTGGCCAGTAGAAGGGATGCACACAAAATCACAAGAAATGTTTAAATATTTTTATTTCAAATTAATTGTACTGGAAGGTTTGATTGTGGTATCTCTATATGCATGTAAGGTACTTTGATCAAATTCATCCCATCTGGTACTCGTCTTCATTCCTCTCCTCCATTTGGCCAATTTTAATGTTGTATTTTCATAAATACATATAACATATTTCACTCATATTTTCCCTTCTTTTATCCGTTTCTTTCTTCCCCTCCTTCTCACTAGTCCCTTTTCAACCATCCCTTTGCAAAGAAACTTTTGAGGGTGATGGATGTTTTATATATATATATATATATATATATATATATATACACACACACACACACACACACACACAAAATCCATCAAATCATGTACTTAAAAAACTTAATGAAATATTAATGAAATAAATATTTTAATTACAGCATACCTGGGAGATAGTAAGAAGTTAGTAAACAAGTCAACAAAACAATTTTAAAGTCATTCCTGTTTGAAGAATTGGTAACTAATTTAATGGGGGTAGGAGAAGAGAATAAGTACTGATAGGACAGTCAAGGCAACCTGCTGAGGAAGGGGCATAGGTGCTGAGGTTCTGAACAATGAAAGGAACAGCCATGAGAACATGTTGGTGAAAAATATTCCAGACAGTAAAAACAGAACATGCAAAGGATTTGAGGCAGGAAAGAGGATGTTCAAGAAACAGCAAGAAGACAAGTGTAATGAGTTTAGTAAGCAAATGGGAGGGAAGAAGATGACAATGCTTATATATTCTAATATTCCCCCAGGGGCTGCCTGAAGCAAAGATAATACAAAGACCCATATATACTGATATTTCGTGGGCTCACACTCTCTTAGGATCAAACTATGACTCTGCCTCAGACTCCAGAGTAGCTTGGACTACAGGTACATGCAGTCAAACCTGACTTCCTTTTCCTTTTTAATACTTACCAAGTATTGTAGCTATAACTTTTGCGGTCTGAGATGTGACCACAAAATTAGCATGGATTTAGAAAGTACAATAGAAGGGGTAGATTTATTTATTTATTTATTCAGTTGTACTGCTTGAACTCTGGGCCCCGGTGCTTTCCTTTAGCTCTTCAGCTCAAGGCCATCACTCTACCACTGGAGCCATAGCTCCACTTCTGGTTTTCTGGTGGTTAATTGGAGATAAGAGTCGCATGGACTTTCTTGCTGAACTGGCTTTAAACCATGATCCTCAGATCTCATCATCTTGAGTAGCTAGGATTACAGGCATGAGCCACCGACACCCAGCTAGATTTATTCTTAACCATATATTCTAGTGACTTCAGCATATAGTTTTTCTTATCTTTCCTTATTAAGACCTGTCACTTCAAGAAAGAACCTTATAAATTTTCTTTGTCATATCAAAATTGTCAGCATGAGGATTCTTGCTTTGGGGGCCACTAATAAGTTGAATAAGGGTTACTTGATCATAATCACTGTGATACTTCCACATTCAGTCTTATATCTGTCTAATAACCAAGGTAGTTACTAAATAACAGTAATATGTATAGTGTAGATATGCTACACTAAGGGATGGTTCATGTTCTGATCAGAAAAGAGCAGGAGGGCACAAAATTTCATTGTGGTACTCAGAACGTCAGACAATTGAGGAGTTAGGAAATGTTTGTTTCTGGAATTTTCCATTTAATATTTTCATATCACAGTTTACTATGACTAACTGAATCTTCATTATAAGATGCAAAATAAGGAAGGGAGAAGACTACTATATCAAGAGATATTTAGAAAAGTTAGCAAAGGTTAGATCATATGGAGGCTTGCTCATCTAGCATCTTAAAGCTTTGGGTTGTAGTCTGTTTGAGTAATGCATTAGAGAACCTTGATCAGAGCTCCACTTTCAGATTTCTTTAATAAGCCAACCCAGGCTAGCTTCCAATCATGATCCTCAGATTTTAGCCTCCTCAGTAGCTAGGATTGTAGGGCTAAGCCATGGGTCTGCATTATGTTTTAATATTACTCTGGCTATTGTGTGGAGTGAAGGCAGAAAAATCAGGAAGTCCAGTTAGGTAGTATTGTGTTAGAATGTCTGATACTGTTCTGTGAGACTATGTCTTATAGGAGAAAACCATAGCCTCCTGTGAACATCAAGCCAACTTCTAATAAGAGTGAGGCCTAGATATGAACATCAGAGCAATTCTCAGGTGTCATGTGTGTGGTCTTTTTTTCCAAATAGGAGAGTCAATTTTGGATGAGAAACATACAATCTGATTTGAATATAATAACTTTGAGACACGTTTAAATACCAACATATAGATGTCAAGGAGGTAACTATGATCACCTGTACCTCAGAGTAAGAGTTTCAAAGACAACAATATTAATTTGGGAGTCATCATGGTAAAGATGGTATTTGTAGGTGAGGATGATATTGTCTTGGGATAAGTTAACGTCACCACGAATAAAAAAGTAAAATGGAGAATGCAAGTTCTACGATGAAGCTATGACATTTCAACATTGAGGAGATGGTTGAAGCAATAAGGAGGGACCAGATAATAGAACTGAGAAGAAAAAAAAAGGCCAATGAATTAAACAAGTCAAGAGACTGAAGTGTTACAGAAATCAAGAGATAAGTATAAAGAAAGTAGTGATTAATTCCATTAAATGCTGTTAAGTAGCCATAAAAATGAATGCTAATAATTAAATATTAAATTTGGCAACAAGCAGGTCATTGGTGACCTTGACAAAGCAGTTTCATTTGTATTTTGGAGATGAAAATTCTACTGCAATTGATTGAGTCATGATTATTCAAGGAGAAGATGATGCCAGGATGTATGGAGTTTTATCATTTATTGGAGTTTTACTCAAAAGAGGAAGAGTGATGAAATAATAGGTAGAGAGGGGAGAAGGGCAAGGGAGTTACCTTGAAGGAAGGAAAGACTGAAATATTTTGTATACTGACAGAAATGAAGAAAATGGAGTCTAAAAATGACTGATGACTCGAGCATAGATGTAGTGTTATATGAACTGCAAATCAAGGTAAGAGGACAGTACAGAATGGTAACTACCATTACCAAGGACTCTGTACTGTTAACTATTCAACCTTCACAAAGACCTTGAAGAGATGGGTACTATTTACGGGACCCATTTTAATATGTGAAATGGGCATGTAGAAGTTTAAGTAATTTTTCTGATATTACCCAGCTAGTGACAGACTTGATATTCAGATGTAAACCCTATACACTATGCTTTTCTGCTTTTATGGATGAGAAAAGATTTTTAAAAAAAGAGGGCTCACTTTTGGGCATTTACCCAAACGAGAACAAGCAAGGCCATACTAAAGCTATCAGCACAACTATGTTTATCACAGCATTATTCACTATAGCTAAGATATGGTACCAAACCAGATGCCCCGCAGTAGATGAATGGACCAAGAAAATGTGATACACACACACACACACACACACACACACACACACACACACACACACACACACACACACACACACACAATGGAATTCTATTCTTCCATCAGACAGAATGACACCGACCCATTTTTTAGGAAATGGAAAGACTTGGAAAAAATCATATAAGTGTAGTAAACCAGACCCAAAGATAAATAGGTCCCATGGTTTCCCTCATTTGCAATAATTAGTATACATCTAGCATAATTTTATCAGATGAGCAGAAAAGGTCAAAATCTATGTACATATGACCATATAAGATGATGCTAAACGAAATGAACCCCAAGATATGGACACAAGAGGTCTTTCTTTGATGTTGTTGTTGTTGTTTTTAATGTACTATGTGATCTTTTTTGTTTCATTTGTATGTTCTTCCCCCCATGGTATATGATCTGTTGTCACTGTGCTTGATTTGGTACTCTGCATCTTGTATATACATTTCTCTAATTTGAGGAGGGGAAGGGGAATAACAAAACATTGAAACAAGGACATGGGATGGCCAGACACCGGTCACTCATGCCTGTAATCCTAGCTACTCAGGAGGCTGAAATCTGAGGGTTGTGGTTCAAATTCAGTCAGGGTAGGAAAGTAAGTGAGACTCTTATCTCCAATTAACCACCAGAAAACCAGAAGTGGCGCTGTGGTTCAAGTGGTAGAGAGCTTCCTTGAGCTGCATTGCTCAAGGACAGAGCCCAGGCCCAGAGTTCAAGCCCCATGACTGACAAAAAAAGGAGGACACAGAATGACCCATTGCAACAATGATACCCACAAAACAGTATATTGGAATGAACTTTACAATCTCTGGGGTGCGAGGAGGATTGAGGGAGGTGGGTGAGGGAAGGATAGTGGGAGAACAACAAGGGAGGGGGTAACAATGCTAGACAAGAAATATACTCATTGCCTTACTCATGTAACTATAACCCCTCTGTACAGCATCTTTACAATAAAAAATGCAAAGAATTTTATATTTTTTAAAAAAGAGCACTCTTGAATTGGCTATCCTCAACCTCCTGGATTTGCTAGAGAAAAAAAAATCAAACTTCTAAGGGATATACTAGTTCCTAGAAGCATAAGATACTGAGCTGATTCTAGAACAATTACCTCCAGTAGGGTTTGCCAATTGGCTATCGTTTTGGCTTGTTACAGGCTTAGAAACAGATAGCAGGAAGGAAAATGGTGAGAATCTCGTCCTCACAAAACTGGGGATTATTTTCGTATTTCTCCACTCTCCTAGCCATTCTTCTTGGCCAATTTGTGAACTAACTTTGGCTGACATAGGCCTCCATTCCAAGTTCTCTGAGTCTGCAGAGAGATATCCACTGATTTCAATTATGTCCTCCCAAGGCTTAGAGTTGTATACTGGCCAGTGGACAGAGGGTTCAATAGAGAACAGGCCAAAGATTTTTTTCCCCAAGCACCTCAGTGCTGCCAATTTTTCCATTTCCACCCCTCTCTCATCACCTACCCTAGGAAACTCACATGGAAATATAGGTGCCTTCCTGGATAGCCCAAGGTTGTAACTTTCCAAACTCCCCAGAAGAAGGAGGGATAATGGAAAAGTCAACATTCTGCCCTGAAGAAGCTTACCACAGCAATGTGACTTCTGTAGCCAGTCTTACACATATTGGATTTAAGTATTCTTGGACAAATCCCTCTGTCTCATCTGTTTCTCCTTATCCTGGTGTCTCAAAGTCACCATCTCTTGTATGATTGCATGGATAAATAGAAGATAGGATTGGATGAATGAGATTCTTATATTCTGGCAGTAGAGAAGGAATAATTTTGGAGTATTGGGACTGAGAGTGCCAGGTAAAGCTTGGGAAAGGAAGAGGAAATATGCTAAATCTAATCCCCTAGAGAAATGGCCCTATAAAAGGTAGAGAAAATTTAACAATTCACCTGTCTCCATTCTTTCTCTGCAGCTATAGCCTCTACAAGATCACATGCACATCATAAAAAGAGACAAGGGAAAGCCCCTTAGGCTTCTAGAAACCTGAGGTGTTTTTATGAATGGCCTTCTTGTGAGAGTAGATATTTGGGAATTTGATATATTCAAATGACTGCAACTCAGTCATTCATAGCCAGCTTCATCTTCCCTAAGGTTGTAAGAGCATTTGACAGTGAGAATAGAATATTCTAGCAAAGTATTAGCAGTTTAGCAGATGACTCCCACATACTTCTCCAACTCACATTAACAAACAGTTCAAGGTATCACTCTGCTCTGATTCCTCTCAAATCCACAACTAGAACATTTTCCCCTTTACATTGTTCTAAATGATCTATATAAAAATGTGAATACTGGGCCAAACATGGTTGCTTATGATTATAATTCCAAATACTAAGGAGGCAGAGATTAGGATGATCGCAGTTTGAGGACAGCTTAGGCAGAAAAAGTTAATGAGATACCATCTCAATAACAACATATTGGTTATGACGGTGAATGCCTATCATCCCAGCTATGTGGAAGGTATACTTAGGAGAATCATAGTCCGAGGCTGACCTGGGAAAAATATGAGACCCTATCTGAAAAATAACCTAAAGAAAAAAGGGGTAAGGTATGTCTCAAGTGGTAGAGCACCTGCTTAAGAAGTGTGAAGTCATGCTCAAATCTGAGTAACAACAATTCATTTAAAATATATAAATACCTTTGGATGACTCATCTCAGGCAATAATTAAGCTTGGTCATTTCTATATAATATAGTAGTTTACCTCTTTTTCTTTTAAAAGGGCACTGTGGGGCTGATGATTTAAAGCACAGTCCCTGGGTTCAATCCCCCAACACTGCAAAGGGGAAAAAAAGGGAAGGAAGGAAGGAAGGAAGGAAGGAAGGAAGGAAGAAAGGAAAGAAGGAAGGGAAGGGAAGGAAAATGAGAGAGAAAGGAAGAAAGGGCATTGAAGCATAATATGAGTGCTCTTAACTAGACACTTAAAATTACTAAAATGCTAAATTTTACCTTCTGCACATTTTACCACAATTGTAGAGAATGTATCTGAGGCATTTACCTGTCTATTCTGAGTTGACTTTCTTCAGAGGAACAGATACAGGGCACAACTTTGTGCTTCTCTCAACACACAGCTAATGAGGCAGTGGTGGGCACTGGTCCCTTGTTTTTTGGCCTAGCACAGGAAGAATTGCCTCAATCCCATGGTCTTCATGGAACATTCTGGAAGCTAAGTATAGAAGGCCTGAAAAGGGACTTCCCATTCAACTTTTTCTCCAAGCCAATTTTGGGTAATGGTTCAAGTTAACCTATGTTAGCTATTGACACCCTCCCCCCACCCAATTTATTTATTCTTGATCATCGTCAATTATATTCTCTTGCCTTCATGAGGCATTGTAGAATGTTCTTCCTCCTACTTCCTTCATAAAATCTTTACATTCTGATTTTTCCCTTCATTCTCTTCTGGTAGGCTTCCTCCTTTTCTTCTTTGTTTCTGTTGTTTTGTTGAGACTTGGTCTTGTTAAGTAGCCCAGGCTGGCCTCAAAATTGGTATCCTCCTGCTTCCACCACTCAAGGTCTAGTATTACAAGTATATGTCACTATGCTATATATCTTCTCTAATGTTTTCTACCAATCCTTTAGGAAA
Organism: Dipodomys ordii; assembly: GCF_000151885.1. Lineage (NCBI taxonomy): Eukaryota > Metazoa > Chordata > Mammalia > Rodentia > Heteromyidae > Dipodomys > Dipodomys ordii. Next base: position 4,636,182 of record NW_012267304.1, read on the forward strand.
TATGTTTTCAAAAGTCCAGACACTATCAATAAAGAATTGTAATTATTATAAATACTTTATAATTTTATAAAGTATTATCATTATATTTTAAATGGGAATTATGAGCTTACATGTAAAGGGGAGTAGAGTAAGATGGTGAGAGAGTTATGCATGGTTTCCTAGCCAGGGTTCTATAAATAGGGGAGACAGGATCAGAAATCTGTGAACTACTGTTTAAGTAGATTGTTGGAAATTTACTTTGAGCAATAAGAGCAGAAAATTTACAGAGTAGAGAACTTTCTCTTTTTTTCCCTTCCCCCACCTAACTCCCAAAAGGGTACTTCCCCAAGGAAGGAAACATAAATAAAAACCTGAACACCTTATACATTTATAATTGTGCAATTTCTTCTAGTGCTTTCCCATATGTAACCTCACTTGATCCTCAAATCTCCACAGCTATGGAGATTGGGGCCAGAAGAGGTTAAACCACTCCCTCTAAAACAAAGCTGATCAATCAGAAGCATCACAGAACATTTGCTTTAGCCATGAGAGAAGATTGGAAATCAGCCCAGGGCCCTTTCTCTTTGTTGATACAAATTATGGGCAGATCTTTGGTTCATAAAAGCAATGGCACATTGAAAAGATGATTAAAAACAAATGATTTTATTTTTATCCCTATAGAAAAGTAAAATTAACAGGCACAAAGTTTGTTTGTTTGTTTGTTTATTTACTTATTTTTTACTACTAATGAGTACATCTAGGCACTGCAGCTGTAAACATCTCATCCTTCTTTGTGAAAAGCCTTAAGTTACAAGTAAGGAAGAGTATTATGATATGAAGATCTGAATCTGAATGCAAACGGAGGGGAAAATAAACTGGTAGGTGAGGTTAAATAAAGAATCACTGATCTATTCAAATGTTTGCCATTCGTGAAACCACATTAAGGACAAGGCTAGCATCTGAATTTGTCCAGTCAGGTGATGCATTATCAAAAATGGTGGAGGGTTGCTGACACAATATTTATCATTTCAGTGCTGTTAATACCCCACTGGCAGCAGGTATCTGAGTATTCAGACTTCTAGGAAACTTTATTCTCTGGGGCATAGTCACAACCATGAAAGTATTTGAGAAAAAGTAATTGAGATTTTTCATATTACCAAGGTGCCTTCTTTATCTACTCTAGTGAGATTCTTTTTTTTTTTTTTTGTCGGTCGTGGGGTCTGGGCACTGTCCCTCAGCTCTTCAACTCAAGGCTAGTGCTCTACCACTTGAGGCACAGTGCCACTTCCAGCTTTTTCTGCATATGTAGTGCTGAGGAATCGAACCCAGGGCCTCACACATGCGAGGCAAGCACTCTACCACTGAGCCACCTTCCCAGCCCCTTTAGTGACATTCTTAATGGGTAGTCCAAGTTATTATAAAAAGAAAGCCAGAAATTATTTGGCATGGGATTTGTTTCTTTCTGATGGCTCATTATGCTAATTTATAGGCATTGTCTCACTACTGTTAATTTGTTTTATTTTGGGCAATATATTGTTTTAAGTGTCTATGAGAAAAGGGTACAAGTATATTTATAAACTTTCAACACATACACAAATGGTCATGTCTCATTACCAAAATAAGTCTGTGTCCCCACTGATGCCACATAAATGAGCTATACTGCTCTACTTAAAACAGACTGCTGGAGACTATTCCACCATGCCAGGGACTCCACCACTGCTGTGTAATATGCTCTCCCTCCACATTCTCTCAAATCTCCCTGCATATGGTTCTTGAAACATCCCCTCTCTTTCCATCCCTGTCTTGAACTCTTGCCCAATCCCTGGCCCCTACCTTCAAGGAGAGGGGGTGACCTTAGAGGCTGGAACTAGTACTGGAGAAAAGCCATTGGAACAATGCCAATATAGCTTCAAGGAATGAATCCTAGGAATGAAAGTAAGTCCATTTAACTTATTAATAGCTCCAGTAAAATGCCAGATAGGTTGGAAGGTCAAAAGCAGTACCTTGAGGGAGGTTTGTATATTATCAATGCATTTAAGTGACCCATACTATGTTTGTTGAAAAAGAGAAATCCATTGTATTTAAGCAATTTGGCTTCAGCTAAAAGGTGATTCATGTCTTTGATAAAGCCTGACGCATCATTATTAGGTTTGAGCATTATAGTCCTAAGAAGGCAAGTTGTTTACAAACTTCTTGAAACAAAGAGGATAAACAATAAGCATAAATATTTACAGCCAGATGTGTTGGTGCAGGTGTGTCATCACAGTCCTCAGGATTCTGAGGCAAAATGATCTCAAGTTCAAGGGAAGCCTGAAATACACAAGGATTTGCACACCAGCCTGTACTACAGAGTGAGACTCTCTCAAAAGCAACAACAAAAACCATACACTTCTACCTTTACCCATCATTACTTAGCTCAATCCTGTTCACTGTGACTTATCTTTTAATAAGCTCTTTAATGGGGAAGAATTTTAAGGTGACTTCTAAAAATTAGGTTTGATAATAACTAATAGCATTCGGCCTGCCAGTTTTTATTAGATGCATCAAAAATACACTGCAAAAGTGAAGTGGAAATTCATATTTAGAATCTCATATTTGAACGTGATTCAGACACAAGGAAAAACACGATACATTTAGCCAGGCTGGCTTTCAACTCCTGGGCTCAAATGACCCTCCTGCTTCCGACCCCTGAATAGTTTAGACTACAGGTAAGTACCATTGCACTTAGCTTAAACTTTTTTTTTTCACCTACCATCACAGCTATCATATTGCACTTATTGTAATGAAAGGTATCCCAACTGAACTCCCAAATTCAAATGTCATTTTCAAAAGCAAAAAAGAAAAACCATCTGTATATTTCTCTACATAGTGGTGGTTCTCAGGGCTGGAATTTTTGAGAGAAGAGTCTTAATGTTAATTTAGACAAATTTTATTACCTGCTTCTCACATTCCCCAGGGTTATAGAACAGGGGGCATCTGATCGTCATCTTCAATGGAGGGAGCACACAGCTAAAACTGAATCAACATAGGGGAGGCATTTTGAAGTCTTGGAGTTACCTAGTTAGATGACCAAGTTAGGAAAACTCTGACAGGATACTTTTGGGATAGCAACAGGAGAGGCAAGACAACCATACAATCGGGATCATAGATTTCCCTTCCCATTGTGCCCTCCTTCTCCCCCTTCAGTCTCCACTTAAGTCCATTCTAATCCACAGACTGGTCCTAGCATTCCCCTGGTGAAAGAGAGGAAGGGAAAAAGATGTCTGAGGCCTCTTCATTTTCTTTGTCTTTGTCCCTAAGGCAACAGAAGGAGAGAGCTGCTTCAGCCTGGCAGTGACAGCAAGCTTCGTTGGCTGTGCCGAGTGAGCAGTCCTAGGGAGCTCCTGGAGCAGCTGCCAGTTAGACGGCCCAGAGTTCTGCTAGACTTCATTGCTGCAATTCAATGCCAAGTGTTGGACGTGTTAGATTCAGTTCCCAGAGTACTGGAGCATGGTGTCAGGGCTGTCTGAAGACAAGAGAGCAGAAGCAGTTTAGTGCTGTTGGATGTGCGGGGTGAGGGTGAAAGCATGAGGGAAGAGGAGAGAGAAAGTGGCTATGAGGGAGTAAGATGGTGCTTTTCCTTGCAGGGCCTTCCAGACAAGGTCTCCTGACCTCTCATCATTGTCTGCGGGGAGCCCTGGAAAGGGAGGGAAGAGATGGGCTGCGTTCAGGTATAAGTAGATTAAGAGGATGCAATTGCTGGGGGGTGGGGTGAGGTGCAGATGGGTGGATCTAGACCTGTTTGGCACCTAGAGGGAGAGCAGGCAGAGCCCCCAGGGCAGACTGGCTGAAGCCCTGGGCTGGGGACCCAGAGGCTGTCTCGGCGTCGGTGGCTGGGTAACCGCCTGCGGCCCATTCCTGCTCGCCAGGGTAGGCCTGAGATGGCTCGTTCTTGGCCTCTATGAGCTTGCGGGAGCGGGTGTAGGCCAGGATGAGGACTCCGGCCAGGCAGGCATAGAAGATCATGATGAGCAGGATGTAGAGATAGGCGTCGTCACCTTTGGCGCTGGTCACCTCGCGGCCCACGAAAGGGTCATGCACGACACCCATACCCATGCTTGGGCCGGGGCTGGTACCCAAACCGCTGGCATTACCCCGATGGTGCAGCTGAAGCAGCAGGCGGCTCAAAAGGGTTTGCAGCCGTTGACTCTCGCTGCAATTCATGGCTGTTGGGGAGTTACACGGAGGCTCCAGGACGTTGCTGACCTTTCCCCCTCCGCGAAGGGAAGTGAATGATGGAGCAATCGGGCAGGACAAGCTGAGACCCAAGAGGGCCACAGACGTGGCACCCAGCTCTGGGACAGGAGCGCAGTGGCTGGGGGGCACCAGCTGCTGGGGCTCCTTATCCCCTCAGCCCCACGCCTCCTCCCCTTCCCCACCACGCCCCCTCCGGCCCTGGGCGGCCTCCTTGCAGGCTCAGGCTGTCTAGTAGCTTGGGAGAAAGGGGACAGCTGGTTGGGAGAGGGAGGAGAAAGGAGCCAGGGAGGGGGTGAGCCCAGAGGAGGGGCCGAGGGGGAGGGGGCTTGGAATGTGCCAGGCCCCGGGCAGCAGAAATTGGCAGGACAGCATGCTGGGGCCAAGCCTGGATCTTGGGCTGCGGAAGAGAATTCCTTCCAAGTTCTGGCCATCTGCCCTGCAAGCCCGGCTTTGGCCCAGATACAGGAGCTGGCCCCCCAAGGCAGGCCTTCTGTGACAGTGCACAAGTGAGACATTAGGCGCCTTGGGGCAGCACTCTGTAACATGGTTTTTTTTTTAGCGGAGATTCTTTTGTCCACATCTATGGTGGTTACCTGTGTTCCTCAGTCCTCCTATCTTTATCGCTCACCTTCATCCCTTCCCTGGTGCAAGAAAAGCATCTTATTCAAGAGATGCTCAGAACAAAATAAGTGATTGCTTCGAGGGCCAGTACAGAGAATTCCTACATGACCCCAGCAGCTGTAAGTCACTGCCGAGGAAGACTCCTGTTCTCATGAACTACTACGGCTTTCTGGAATGTCCACACATGTTCAGCACTTGAGTATATTAACTGTGATGTAATCCTGTTTCTTCACTTTTTTTCCCTTTTTCTTTTTCTTTTTACTTGTGCAGGTACTGGGGCTTGAACCTACAGCCTGGGCACTGTCCCTGTACTTTTTCACTTAAGGCTAGTGCTCTACTCCTTGAGCCACAACTCCACTTCTAGCTTTTTGGTGGTTAATTGGAGATTATCTCACAGAGTTTCCTGCCATGGCTGGTTTTAAACTATGATCCTCAGATTTGAGCCTCCTAAGTAGCTAAGATTACAGGCATGAGTTACTGGCTCCCAACTACTGCATTTCCTGTTGGTAAATCACCTTCCCAGAAGTGAAATTGACCTCTTTTAAGAAGAGCAGAGGCTCCTCTTTACACTCAGTACATATCTCAAGATTTGAAATGTGATGGTGCTAGATACTATACTCACCATAATCTCAGTTGACACATAGCTAAGTGCTTTTCCAGGGCTTGATAATGGGTCTAAGCCCCGATGGGTGCTTGGGCACCAATTTTTCCCATCAGGGACTATCTTTTTTTTTTTAAGAGAAATCAAGGAACTAAGACAAAGATCCATTTATTCCTATGTTAATTATTTTAAATACTAGGCTTTAAAGAAAACTTCATTTGTAGATAGTGAGGAAGGAAGTAACACTACTGGTCAGGTCTAGTTGCATACATTCACCAAGTGAGAATAAAAAGAAAGCAAAGCAGATTGACACCTTCCAAAACCAAGTTGCCTATTTAATACCATTCAGTATTGGGACTAAACTGAGGTGCCATGGATTTAATCAAGAAGATTTCTAGCATCTCTGTCTCATCCATCCTTCAGCCCTTTACCCAAGACTCAAAGACCTTCCATATAATCCTGAACACTACCTCAACTCTCTAACCTCACGTGGGCTCAAGAACACTTCAAAACTAACTGAGCATGATGAATACTGGAAGACATAGCTAAGAATTTCATAACCATAACTCTCTAGGGATATGACTGTTGAGCTAAAGGATTCCTCTTGAGATAGGTGCTGGTGGCACATGCCTGTAATCCTAGCTACTTAGGAGACTGAAATCTGAGGATCAAGGTTCAAAGCCAGTCTGGGCAGGAAACTTAATGGAACTTGCAAAGCTGGATGTGGAACTATGGCTCTAGTGGCAGAGCACCAGCCTTGAATGAAAAAGTTAAAGGAGAGTACCCAGACCCTAAGTTCAAGCCCTAGTACTGGCACACACACACACACACACACACACACACACACACACATCTAAACTTTTGCAAGGAAAATAGGTTGCAGAGGTAGAAGCTCCTTCACTGTAACACAAAGAATAATCATTTCAATTTATACAGTAGTTTTCCACAGCCTTGCGAAATAGTACAATTCCATTCATCTTCAGAAGACGGAACTGAGATTCAGAATGGTTAAATCAAAGTACTACAATTATAAAGTTTAACCTGTTCTTCTCAGTCCTACAACATTACTACATGGACAGTTTAAATGAGCTTCTTCAATTTTCCCCCATGTCCCTCCTCTGGAACTTTCTACAGTTTAGTTTTTTTTCAGCTAAACTTCCCTGTATAAGTTCACCAGTGACCTCCTGGCTAAATCCCAGGCTTTTTTCTCAGCTTGGCTCTTTGATGTTGAGAATAAATTTGATACTTTCAAGCACCCACTCCTTCCTGTAATGGTCCTAACTTTGCAACTCATGGCACTGCATTCTCCAGTTTCTGTTCTTATCTCTCTGGCCCATCATTCTCTGTCTTCTTGCTAGCTCCTCTTCTTTCCTCTTCCCATTAGCTGTTGGAATCCCCAAAGACTAAGCACTCAGCCAGTCTCTCTTAACATGTATTTCCTTGCAAGGTATCCCTTTACATGGTGTCACCTATGACCTAGCATATATGGAGTCAAATTTGAGTCTCAAGCTCTGATTCTTTTTCTTGGTAGCATCATTCAAGTACACCCACTTCTTCCTGGCTGGTTTTATTGCCTCAAACTTAATCCACACTGATTACAGCAGGTCAAATATGTAAATTGAGAGTCTCCTGACAGATCTCCCTGACTAATACTCAGTCCACCATGCTTTGGTTAAAATAATTCTTCTCCAACACCACTTCTATCAATTCATCCTTATGTTCCCAAATCCAGAGGTGCACCTTATTGTTCCTTTAATGGAACTCAGTCTTCTTTGGAGGGCCTTAAGTCCTCATCATAAATAGATAGCATCTCCTCTTCTTTTGAGCTAGAAAAACAGCACATTCCTGGTGTTTCTTTTACTTTCCTCAAAATTCACTGCCTGAAGGAAGCCTTGCTCTAGGCTCTAGTTTGTGATCTCAGATTCTTCACAAGGAATCCCCTCCCCTTCCCCTACATTACCACCACAACTCAGAGTGCAATGCAAAAACCTTGTTAAATACAGAAAAGCACTAAAAAATTTTATCAATACTGCACAAGCATTCTGCCCACATGCACACACAGATGTGTATACACATAAAAACACACATTGCTTCAACCTATCTTTCTCATTTAAGATAGTATGTATTTTTGTATTACTATTTTATAGTATCATTTATTATATGCACAGTATAATACTAGACTATGGATCTTCATCAGTTCGTTATTTGCTTAACTTTTTTAAGCTATACCTCCAGTTCTGGCTTTTTGCTAGTTAAATCTCACAGATTTGTCTTTTTATGGTGATTCCATACCATGAACATCAGATATCAGTCTCCTGAGTATATAGGTTTATAATAATGAGCCACTAGAACCCTGCTTATCAGCTTTTTAAATTAGCTACTATTGTCAGATTTATGTTACTCCCAGATTTTTGCTATTACAATTTATGTTTTGATAAACACATACAAAGCACTTTTTTTGTCAGTCGTGGGGCTTGAATTCTGGGCTTGGGTGCTGTCCCTGCGCTCTTCAGCTCAAGGCTAGCGCTCTACTGCTTGAGCCACAGCGCCACCTCCACAAAGCACTTTCTTTTTTCTCCCTCCCTCCCTTCTTCCTTCCTTCCTTCCTTCCTTCCTTCCTTCCTTCCTTCCTTCCTTCCTTCCTTCCTTCCTTCTCCTTTCTTTTGTCTGTCATGGGGCTTGAACTCAAGGCTTGGGCAATGTCCTTGAACTCTTGGTCAAGACTAGCACTCTACCACTTTGAGACAAAATGCCCTTGTGGTGTTCTGGTGGTTAATTGGAGATAGTAGTTTCATGGACTTCCCTGTCTGGGCTGGCTTTGAACTACAATCCTCAAGTCTCAGCCTCCTGAGTAGCTAGGATTGCAGGTGTGAACCAACAGTGCCTGGTTATACAAGACAGTTCTAATTCTATTAAATAAATCATGAGCAGAGAGAAGGCAAGTTAATAATTTATAATGGCACTGGGTGCCAGTGGCTCATGCCTGTAATCCTAGCTACTCAGGAGGCTGAGATCTAAAGCCAGCTGATTCAAAGCCAGCCCGGGCAGGAAGTCCGTGAAACTCTTATCTCCAATAAACCAGTAGAAAACCGGAAGTGGCACAGTAGCTCAAGTGGTAGAGCGCTAGCCTAGAGCTGAAGAGTTGAGGGACAGCGCCCAGGCCCAGAGTTCAAGTCCCACGACCAACAAAAAAAATTATAGTGGCATGGCATGGGCAGCAGTTATATGCTCAAAAGAGGATAGAAACAAAAATGGAGCACAGTCATAAAATTTACATAGTTTCAACCTCAGAAAACATAACAACAACAGGTGTCTGTGGGGATTCTGTCATTTTTTTCTTCTTTGACCACATGGACTGCTGAGCATCCCTTCAAATCCCAGTCCCAGGCCAACCCTTTTTCCTATTACAGTTAATGAAAGTGAATCCTTTGGGCAGGGATTTCTTCTTATTTCTCCCCACTCTTCCATCTCTTCCACACCTGCTCTGTACCTGTCAAAGAATTGTTTGTTTATACATCATCTAGGATCACTTATTTCCTGAATGGCAATCATGTGTGTTGACAAATGGAAGCAATTTCTAATCATATATTTAGACTTTCAACAGCTCATCTTTAGGGAAACTTCTGATTTACGCCAAGCTTTTCTTAAAAGGACAATTCAAGCACCATTGTCTAGGAAATGCTTTGAGTATTCCTTGAGTCTCTGAGTGCTTCCTGCCAACAGTGCAGCTCCATGGAAGTTGGTTGAATTGGACTGAGAGGGGTTTGGCTAGTTGCCAAAGGACGGGTACAGATGATAAGCACTGTTGGTGTCTAGGAGTCTGACTTCAGATTAAGAGCAAATCATTCATTAATTGGGGCTAGGAAGGTAGCTCAGTGGTAGAGCACTTGCCTTGCATGCCTGAGGCCCTGGGTTCGATTCCTCAGCACCCTATACGCAAACAAAAGCTGGAAGTGGCACTGTGGCTCAGGTGGTAGAGCACTAGCCTTGAGCTGAAGAGCTGAGGGACAGTGCCTAGGCCCAGAGTTCAGGCCCCACGACTGGACACCCCAAAAAATCATTCGTTAATTGATTCAACAATTAGTTATTGCCAGTTACTTTGCACCAGGCCCTGTGCTGGGTCCTAGACACACATCAGTGAGCATGTCACATTAGTGAACAGTCTATGCCTTTGTAGCCCTCTCAGCCACTTCTTTGTGAATTGAGAACAAGTAGAGAATGCCAGGACATGGAGCTTATTGAGCTGTCGGTAGAGAATCCAGCCAGAATTCTGGTTTGAAGAGAGATGTGACTCTGGACCCAAGTTGTAAGGAATAGTGTCTAAAGCCTTGTCTGAAAAAAAGTCCTGCCACTCCCAGTAGTTTGATTTCACTGTCTGCTGTTTGCAACTCAACCTACTAGCTTCTAGCAGCACCATCTTGAGGGACTGCTGCCATAAGCCACCCAGCAGGCCCATTCTCAAATGATGAATGAATATATAAGACTGTTTGTAGGTCCAGCTAGGGCTTCTCAGTTCCTCCATGTGAATATGTGCAGAACTGGAAAACAGTCGTTGGGCTCTGATAAAGATCATGGTATTCTTTAATTATATATATATATAGTAAAAATACTGTACAGAGGTGTTACAGTTACATGAGTAGGGTAATGAGTGCATTTCCTATCAAGCATTGTTTCCTCCTCCTTTATTTTTCCCCTATGGTCCCTTCCTTCCCCACCTCCTTACCCCCTCTCCCCCCTTCCCCCCTTTGACTTTGTAAAGTTCGTTTTCAACATAGTGTCCTGTAAAGAACATGGTATTTTTTAAAAAATCGTAATTGCTATTATAAAGGTATACATGGAGATGTTACAGTTACATAAGTCAGTTAATGACCCCATTTCTTTTTGAACAATGTCACTCTTCCTTTGCTCAGTCCCATTTTTTCCCTCCCAACCCATCCACAAGTTTTATAGTTCATTTTCAGCATAGTGCCTAGTGTGTACCATTGTTGCACTGATCATGGTATTTGTGGGTAGGGATCCACCTTCGAGGCTTCAAGTACATACCTTCAAGGCTTCTTAGGGTGGTTGGTGGACTTGTGCTGAGATATGCCCTATATCTGAGCCACATAGTGCAGCATCAAATCTAGTTCCTGATTTCATTTATCCAGTTGTTAGTATGTAGCAAGCATATTACACATATCATATTAACTGAATGTTTGCCAACCATATAAGGCAGGCAGTGTGGTGTGAAAAGTATTTAATAGTGGCTTAATATGCCCAATCAGAACAATCAGAATAGCTGCTGGCTGTAAAAAACCTGAATCATTTAGCAGAATTACACACCATGGGGCAAAGAAGTAGGAGAGACTACAGACTCAATAGTTCCCATTTCTCACAGGATCAAATCAACTCCAACTCTTTGGGCTTCAGGGAAGCCCTGGATTACACAGGACATCCTTTTCCCCTATGGATGCTTTAACCTGCTGCTAGTACTTATTGCAGGGACTTGCAAGCACCATTTTACTCGCCCACATCCTTAAGCATTGCTATCTATTGCATCTGCTGGCTTCTCCCAGCCACTTCTGAAAACAGAGAGAACATTTTATTTAAGTTTATCATTTATTTCCTCATTATCTATCTATTCTGTGGTGACAGTGTTCAGATATAGATTTCCTATGTAGCTCAGGCTGGCCTGGAACTCACTACCCAGGCTAACCTGGAACTTATGATCTTCCTGCCTCCTCCTAGTGTTTAGATTATAGGTGTGCATCACCACATCTAGGCTATCTAATTTTTTTAGGGCTAGGTTCTCATTATGTTTCCTTAATTCCTAGGCTGAAGAAATCCTAACTTAGTAGATTGGATTACTGTCAGGTGAACACATGGACTGCCAAATGATTCCTAGTGTGGCTATCAAGACTGTTCCTTAGCTAGAAGATACTCAACATTTCTGTGGGTATAATTACTGAACATGTCTTCAACAACCACTTTCTCGGCTGAATGAAGCCTGACTTTCAGCATAGGAGAACAATGATAACATGCTCCTTGCTGGCCACTGTAGTATTCCAAAGAACAAGTATGCTGTTTGCCCTCTCACCTGGATCCCTGACCTAACACAGAGTATGGCACACAATTTGTCTCTGGGTCTGTCTTCTTCCAATGAAGCTTTCCAAATGTGAAAAAGATTTCCTCTGTAGGATGAGGAACTTTTAGGTAACATTTTTTAAAGAAAATTAAGTATACAAAATTCAAACACAGCATAAAGCTTCTACCATCCATAATTGCCTATACTAGCTTCATCTTTTCTTAGCCTGCCATCTGCCCACATGTCTATCCATTACCTGCCATCAGTATAACACACTCCTCAGCACTTCCACTGTTATCCTTTGCTTTCTTTTAATGTTTTTCTACCAGTACTAGAGGTTTTACTCGGGAGCCTCACACTTGGTGGTCTTTATTGCTCATGGCTGACACACTTGTGAGATGCCTCCCATCTGAGCTTTTGCTGGTAATTTGTGGAGATGGAGCTTCATGGACTTTTCTACTCAGGCTGTCTTAAAACCTTAGTCCTTTGGATCTCAGATTCTGGAATAGCTAAGATTACAAGTGTGATTTACAAGTACCTATTTTTTTTTTGCTTCCATTTGAAGTAATATATGCGTACACTGAAATACATACAGAAACATTATACATTTTCTGAATTTGACAAACATGACACAAGCCTGTCTCCTTTTTTTTAAATTTAATTTTATTTTATTTGTGAACATACTGTACAGAGGGGTTACAATTACATGGGCGGGATGATGCGTACATTTCTTACCAAGAATTGCAGCCTCCCCCTTTGTTTAACCTTCACATCCCTTCCCAGCCTCCCCCCTCCCCCCCAATCCCAATCCTTCTCCTTCTCCTCCCTTCCCCCCCCCTCCGCACCGACGTTGTAAAGCT
>NW_012267304.1:4654753-4679895 GCF_000151885.1 Dipodomys ordii
CAACAAACAGTAGCTTTTCCCTGGGGCTATTTTGTGAAAAACTCACAGAGCCCAGCCTGGAGCCATTCTCAGGGTTTCTGTTTACTGAATTTCAATTGATTGTGGAGGCTGCTAGAGGGAGGGGCAGCCTCTGGCTCTGGTTACCCAGTGAGGAAAGCCACTCCAATGGCTGGCACCTTATCTGGGTGACTTTTCCCTGGATGGAGCTGAGTCTGGCAGGTCACTTCGCCGTTAAGTTCTTGTGACCTGCTAAATGACTCATTTTATTCCAAGGCCTGAGTTGGAGCTGGCAGTTCCTCCGAGCTTTGTCGGTATCCAAGATGGAGATCATCGGTGCTGGGGGGGGAGGGGTGGCCTTCACTCCTCTGTTCCCTGAGAAGGAGTGAGGATGTCAGGCTTCTACTCACGCTGAGTCTTGGATCCTGGGTCATCTCTGGTCTGCAAACTGCAGAATGAAGATGTCCGCTCCTTGTCGGTTCTTGCTGGTGTTGAGTAGAATCCGCTCGCCCGCTGCGTCTGGCTCCTTCGTCCCGGACTCTCTGTGGCTCAGGTTTGGGTGCCCTGCGGTCGCCGCCACGATCCTGCCGCCGCCGCCGCCACGGCTGCTGGCAAGTGCTCAGATGTGTCTCCTTGCCTTGGCTTCCCCTCTCTTGCTTAACTCTCTGTCCTGTGATGGCACACTTGGTGTGATTCTCTGGCTTAGGACTGTTCACTGGAACTCTAAAACTGCTTTCTATGCGAGAGCTTGTTCCGATTCCAGCTTCTCCTCCGCCATCTTCCCGGAACTTACCAGGAGGCTGAGATCTTAGGATCACAATTTGAAGCCAGCCTGACTAGGAACATTGTGAGATTCCAATTAACTAACAAAAAGCTGGAAGTAGAGCTGTGGCTCAGTTGAGCAATATTCTTGAGCACTCAGATTCTTAGTTCAAGTCCTAGGATCAGCATAAAAAATGATAAAGCCTGTCTTCTTAAACAACCCATTTCTGATGAGTAATAAATGTACATCCAAATGCTAGAAAATTGCTAAAATATGAGAACCAGCTCTGTGGTATAATCACATTTACTGAAATTTTATGTGCGCCATGTAATGGATTATGCCCTTTGCATGCATTGTCTCAGTCCTAAATGACGAGGCTGTATGGAAAGTACATTATAGAGATGAGAAAACTGAGATTTGATTGTTAAGTAACTTGCCCAAAATCATGTAGGTGGCCAAGTTGAGATTCCAAGGAGTCTGTGATCTGTATTACCATGGTATGATAGCAATGCTGTCTAATGTCATTTGTATAGAGAGTAGCAGACTTCCAAGTCAGAAATCTTCCTCAGCCCTTTTATAGATTAGGAACACTGAGGTCTGTAAGGGAAAAGCCTTTCCAGAAACCTCCCCTTAAGTGTCAAAGCCATCAAAATCCAAGGCTCCTGCCTGCCTCCTTGGTAGGAAACCTTTCCATTCCACTGCACGACCTCCTTCCATGTTTCAGGCAGTTCGGATTTTATTTGTAGACTTTCAATGGTGCTAAAGATTGGGAAAGCACTTGATCTTAGAACGAAGTGCAGAAATGCTTGGTAAGAAAAGTATGCATTATCCTGCCCATGTAATAGTAACCCCTCTGTACAGTATGTTCACAAATAAAATTAAAAAAAAACAAAACAAAAAAATAACTCCCCAGATCACTTTAAGGAAAAGAAGCTATTTCACAGTTCAGTTTGTCATCATAGCTTTTGGATTTTTGGATCTATACAGCAAGATTTTCATTTCCATATGAATCTCAGAGATTTATCGATTGAGTCTTGTCTTCTACTAAAACTCTAATTAAAGTGTACATTAACCAAAAAAAAAGTGCAGAAATCGTTTTAGATTAGGGTTAAGTAAGCTCAACTATTTCTTTGGGACTAAGACATATATAGTCATAAATAGCATTGTCAACCTTGTGTTAATTACTGCCCGAATATTATCTTGAAAATGTCTCTCCCATTCAGTCTTCACAAGAAAATGGGAAAAAACAAAACAAAAAATGTATTTACTTAGACTGTTCTGTAGGAACAGAGTAGGAAATGTGGGAAGGGTGGAGGCACTTTTATGTTGGATTCCTATAGCCCCATCTGGTGGATACTTGAGTTTATTGTTTCTATTTATTCAGAATGTTTTGCAGCCCTTTTTGTATTACCTGTTTCTGAGCTATGTGTTATGTTAGATGCTGGGAATTAAGAGCTTCCTGCTGTAGTGGTGATAACATTCTCATGGGAACAAGAGAAAGGCAGATGCTAGCCAGACCATTGCAAGAAAGTATGGTGAGGGTGCTGTTAGGTGGTCAAAAGCAGAGCAGAGTGCTTAAAAATAATCAGCTTCCACCTCAGACAAACCCTCATCAGGATTCTGCCCTGGCCACTATAAGCTATCAAGATATGACACACAACTTTTCTGCACAGCCGTTTCATCATCTGCAAAATGGACATAACAGTGCTTCCCATAGGGTGTTGTGGCAAAGATTGAATGAGGTGAAACTTTGAAAGTACTTAGTATAGCACCAGAACATATTAAATACTCAGTAGTGTAGGTTATGGCTGTTACTTCATTATTAACAAGCATATGGCATCCTGGAACCAGAGAAAATGCATTTGAGTCAATCTCTGAGAATCAGGGCACATCTCCTTGAGGAGATGACCCCCTAGGATGAGTTATGAGCAGGGAATAGGCATTTTTTCCATGTGGAAAACAACTGTTCACCTCCTTTCATGCTTCTATCAGCAAGGATGGTAGAGTCCTATGCCTCGGTTGTGTCAGGGGTTCCCGTGAGGTTTTCCGAGCTGGAAAATCATATGGGAACATTTAGGAACTATTGGAATCAGGCACCAGGTCATGAGTGAAATTGTTCACTTGGCGAGTACAGGGTCTGACTTGAAATTCAATGCTAAAAGAAAATTAAGACCAGTTGTGTTAACTACCATCTGTATGGTTTAATTTTGACTTTGTTCATGAGCAGTAATGCTTCAGTGGCTTATTATTCAACATTATGCTAAGTAGACAAGATGGAACCTCATCATTTTCTACTGCCTCAAAACATGAACAAATTCTGGGCACCCTAGCTACCCTCTGAATTGCCTAGAACACACCATGACCAGAGCTGAGTCTGTTCATACTGCTCATCTCCTCTGTATACCCTAATGCTTTCATGTTATCCAAGTTATACTTATCCTTCAAGGCTTACACTTCCCCATTATGTGCCAGCACACTGGCAAGCATTAGAGATATAATAATAGTGAACACGAATGACAGTACTGACAAGAGGCCATCTGAGAATGCAGATAGGAAAATAAATCATTCAGATCATGTCATGTGTTGCCAAACACATTCTGAGATCAGGGATGCATCTAGAATAGTGCTTTCCAACCACGTGTTGCAGTTTAGTTTATCATGCCCCTCAGTGGATGAATGGATCAAGAAAATGTAGTATATATACACAGTGGAATTCTATACTTTGATCAGGAAGAATGACGTTGCTCCATTCATAAGGAAATGGAAAGACTTGGAAAAATCATATTAAGTGAAGTAAGCCAGACCCAAAGAAACATAGGTTGCATGTCTCCCCCCATTTGTAATAATTACAATGTGCTTATAAATCTATAAGTAAACCCAATGGATAGTAAAAAAAAAAAAAAGACAAAAAGTCACACTTGGAAATGATAAATTAACACAGGACTCTAAACATTCACAGTGAGAACAAAGGAGGATATTCTTAGGAGAGGATCACAAGGACTCAATACCTATGGGCATAAGATTATATAAAATGATGTTATCAAAATGACCTCCAAGAAATGTAAACGAGGTTTTTTATTTTACTTTTTGTTTTTCCCGTTTTCCCTCTTTTGTTGCTCTTTTTGATTTCTGTACCTTATATAAGTTTATCTGATTTGAGAAGGAACAGGGAAAGCACAGAAATGGTGTGAGAAAAGGTGAGGTGAACGAATACAACAGTGATACCCACTAGACACTGTGTTGGAAATGAAGTATCCATCTTGGGGGGAGTGGGGCCAGTATGGAAAAAACTGGGAGCAAATGAGGGGTAAAACTGTTCAAAAAGAAATTACTCAATGTCCAACTTATGTAATTGTAACCCTCTGTACTTCACTTTTACACTAAAATTAAAATAAAGGGCTGGGAATGTGGCTTAATGGTAGAGTGCTTGCCTTGCATGCATGTAACCCTGGGTTTGATCTCTCAGTACCACTTTCACAGAAAAAGCTGTAAGTAGCACTGTGACTCAAGTGGTAGAGTGCTAGCCTTGAGCAAAAGAAGCTCAGGGATAGTGCCTAGGTCCAGAGTTCAAGCCCAGGACTGGCAAAAATAAATTAATTAATTAATTAAAATAAAATAGTGTTTTCCAACAGTTCTTACTGCTTAGCCTACAAGGATAACACAGAAGTTCCCCTGGGATAAGAGAGGTGCTTTGGCCACTCCAAGGGCAGGGGCATCAGTATCTAGCTCTTAGAGATCCCTGGTCTGTAACCTCAAGCATACGGTCCATGAGGTTCCTGCTGTTGTCACTCCACTTAGTGAGGTCTGTGTAGGGGATGAATGCATACTCATTGTTACTAGTCAGAATCTAATGAGAATCACTTTTGCTCCTTCAGCATTGGGTTCAGACTAGAGATATTCAAGGAAGCCTTCCCCAAAAGCTGAAACATAAAAGGGTCTCTGTCTCTTCCATGTTCCTGCAGACAGAATCTTCAGCTTCTAATTCACCTCCATGGTCTGTAATGTGCTGAGATCACTTGGCCTTTTGTTTCCCAATGGCATCTCAAAGGATTAAACAAGAGAGGCCCTTGGACTTCTTTAAGTGAAATGTTTTAAAACCAAAAAAGAATGGTACTGGACAGTTGGGGATTTAGCTCAGTGGAGTTCAATCCTCAGTTCTGCAAAACACCACCAATAAACAAAACAAAACAAAACCTGTCAAAAATGATATAAATAGGCTTGATAACATGGGTTGGATTTATTTAACAATATTTTTGAGTGCAAACTTAAAAACAAGAACAAAGCTTTTCATCAAAAGTAAACATGAAATCTACATAACAATCCTGCAATCATGTATTTGGACAGAAGATACAAATATGAATACATAATTTGTAACTACATTAAAAAATTGAAGTATTTCTTTCCAAATTGAAAACACCTCACTACCTTTGTTAACCTGTTCCCATCTTGCTACCTTAGAAACATTTGTCATAGGCCCTCAGGAAAATATAAGCAACAATTACTAATCAATCTGAGATCAAAGAAAACAGTATATTCTCTTTCACTTCTTGAGTATTTTTAATTGATCGCTTGCATTTCATTTCTGAAAAGTTACATAATTCTACCTCCATTTTAGGCAAAAAAATGAATACAAACATCAAAGAGGCAGGATACTTTCATTAAAGCAAAAGTCACAAGTGTTTGACTTAGAAATATACATACTCGTAGTAAATTTAATAAGTACAACTTTGATGACTGACATATAATAACTGTGAATGATCTAAACAGGTATAAAAATGTGAGATCAAAATCTTTAGGCTCAAATACTTAAAAAGTCACTATGAATATGGAAAGATTTCCACTTACATAAACATGGATTTTTTAGATGAAAAAAAAATCAGGGGGTAGTGGCATCTCCCTGGTCCCTTAACAATATTTGGATTTCGCAAAGTATTAGCAGCACCCAACCTTACATGTTTAATTATGCGTTTCAAAAGGACCTGTTCAACAGATTCATTGGCAGTGTTCCAGCTTTCGGGAGATGAGGGTGATGTCTGAGATAAGATTGTATGTATGCACTCATATGTTTAAAATCACCATTCCAAATGGAGATAGGAGAATCACATATTGGAAAAGTCTAAGAAAATTATCTTTAAAGGATAAACAGCGGGCCAGGAATAGGAGAAAATGAATAGTAGTCAACTTGATAATAATGGTTTTTCACTTTTCAAAGGCAAGTTAGGAAGAATGAGAATACTAATACGTAACTTCAGGGAAAACTCCCCTAAAATTGTACTTTGCAAACCACTGCACAGAAATCATTACAGAAACCTTCAATCTTGCTAAAGATACCAGATGATTTTTCATTATTACCACCATATACATAACATTTAAATATTTTCTTTATAAATATTTTAGAGCAACAAGAATTTTTCCTGCAGTGGTGGCCCACATTTGTACAAAGCAATGTAAGCAACACACACATATATATGTATATATAAAATGATTACGAAAAAGTGCAAAGAATAACAGTATTAAGAATTTATGCTTCTGTTTCTTTTTATAGTAACTAGAGTTCAAGTGTGACTATCAGGGAACTATAATCCCAGATTTTAATTATAAGATTTAAAAAGAAACCCACACTCTAAGTTACTACACACACTTCAGTCCTTTATCAAGTAACTCTGCCCTTATCCCAAATCCAGCATTTCCCATTTCTGAACTCTTCACAAACAGGAAAAAGATAAGTGATTAACAGTGTTTTCTTCCCTTTAACTTCCTCAAAACTCACCCAGGAAAATTAGTCACCCGTAGGTTTGAACAAGACTTTGGGAAGTCATTCATCATAACCCGCTTTGTAAAAATTAAAGCAAAAAGAAAGGCTTTCTGAAATGCAAATGACTGATCAAGAATCAAATCGGTAACAGCAAATAGAACATGAATTACAAATGTAGTTTCATACACATACATTTGAAAACCAATCTGTTAGCAAGGGTAAACTCAAAGTCTAAAGCTGTCTCAGGTTCAATGCTGTACAAGGGTCATCATTCCAAATGGCATGATTTTACCAGCTTTTCTAACAGAAAATGCTTCTTGTTACATTTGCATTGCCTTTCTAGCATTTTCCTCCTGGTCTTAACACCCTTCACTTCAAACAAATACAGAAAGCATTTTTCAAAAAATGTACTTTCCTCTTCAAGGAAATTACAATGACTGATTTTGGATCTCAAAGTTTCAAAAGAACAGTTCAATTTTACTTTGAAAATATTACTAGATATTTTTTGGTATGTATATGTTGTTTTGTTCTTACTTTAGGCACTGTAAATATTCACAATAATTTTTACAATGATTCTATGTCTAATCTATGTAATAGTATGAACTTAAAATACCCTCTAAGGTATTATTTGACTGTGTAGATTATATTATGACTGAATTTTCCCTTCAAGATAAATGGATGGAAGAGAATTTAAAGACCTGTAGCACTTTGAGTAGTGATAACACACATTTGTCATGCTCACTATTTTAACTTCTATATGAGGAAGACAATAGACACTGAAGGCTGCAAATTTTCTCAAACTACATTCTACTCCAACTTCAGTTTATTTTGTTCAACATTAAATGCTTTTTCTTTATGAAAAAATTGTATCTTAGGCTAATTTTTAAAAACAGTGTCTGATCTAAAATTAATAACAGCTAAAGGGAAAGAATTTTCCGATTTCTGTTTCACTAGAACTATGCAAAACTAAGTAAAAGTAGATTCTATAACTAATTTAATCACTTTTGGTTTATTTTTAAAATTACCATGTCTTTAGAATGATACACCTTAACATTCTAATAGACAGTTCAACAAAGGCTTAAACTCTAGAACCAAAAAAATTCACTGGGCCACCTTCTGAGCAACTGGAAATAAGAAAGCAACATTTTATTTGCCCCCATACATTCGCTCAATGTCCTTGAGGTAATGGTTCCTCAGTTCCTTCCTTTTCAGTTTGAAAGCATCAGTAACCAAACCAGTTTCAGGGGTCCATGGCTCTGGGCTTAAGCGAACCTTAATTGGAATTTCAAATCGCTCCAAATTCACTGAAAGGAGAAAAGAAGGGATAGGAGAAAGGGAAAAAGGGGCAAAAGGGAGAAAGGGCATGGAGGGAGAGGGAGGAGGAGAGAAAAGAGTAATCAATAAAACATGAATTTTGTAGACTTTATCTAGATGATGCAGCAAACTTATTTAATAGTATGTAAATCGTTACTAATGATTCCACTATCTTAGAATTTGGTTTTAAATTTCTCAGACTGTGTACAAGTTGTTTTAGTTGGATCATTTTAGACACACACACACACACATACACACACACACACACACACACACACACACACTCCACACTTTTCTCTCAAGAGGCTTGACAGTGTTGTTTCCTTTGCTTGGGATTATCTCTAATCTTAGCTGCATGGTTTTTTCACTTCATCTGCATGTCTACTCAAATAGCATCTCCTTAGAGAAGAGGATCACTTGGTAAAAGAGAAGTTGCCTATTTCCTTTATACCCTCTTACACTATGCATTGCTTAAAGCATTTACCACCTTTACAGCATATTATGTATTTGTGTCACCCACTGGAAAGCAAGCTCCATAAAAGTAGGGTCTTGGTTTCTTTTCATTGCCTTCCACAGGGTTACCAAAAGAGCCTTGAATACACACATAGAACCCCTAAACAATTATTGTTCTTATGAGCTATTATTATGTTCAAATATGGCCCAAAGAGGGTATTGTGAATTTCAATCCCTTCTAAGGACCAATACATTGTATTGGCATAAGTTGTACTTGAATTAGGCAGCTCAGTGCATGTTGGAGAAGTATAAACAAATAAGGACATAGGAAATCTACAAGGTATGCAATCATTGTAGCTTAATTCTTACAACTTAATCCATAAATTATATTCTGCATGTTATCTATCATTAATGTAAGTTTATACTTAAAATTCTGAAGGCCCATTAATGGGAATGCTAATGTGCATATGACCTTTGTTTTATGTGTAGTTTTCTAAAATAATAATTGTGCAGAAGCAAAACATCTGCATGTTTAAAACCTAGTACTAAATAGCCTTGGTGACTTTAGAAACAATTTGGTGTCAGTGGAAAGGACAAGGAATTCAAATTCAGGGAGGTTCTTAGTCTTGTAGTTCTCTGAATTTTATGAAAGCTTGGATCAATTGGTGATTTTTTTCATTAAAATGAGGTAAGAATAAAATAAAACCCTGCATATGAAGTTTATCTTTCAAATATTACTTAGGACTAGCTTCTAAAAATAATGCCTAAGTAACACAAGAAGATGAAACTTGCTTGAATTAATCAGGCTTCTCTTAATACATTGCAAGGATGTCTGAAGTAACTATTCCCAGTTCTATCTGGAGCTCAGCATGAGTTAAATTCTCAACTACAGATCTGGCTCCAAAATGTTCACTTCATTTCACTTTCCATATATATATCCTATTCCAGAAGCACTAAGAATTGGGAAAGGCAAACACATTATTTCAATTGGAATATGTTTAACTGTCCCCATATTTAACCTCCATTAACTTAACTGCTACTTTACATGAAGGGGGGGATGCTTCTTCTAGGATTTCATTTTGCAAACTCCTATATGTTATTTAGTACCACAAGCTATAGAGAGCAATTGATCATCACAGTTCCCTACAAACAGAATAAAGTAATTGTTAACAAATGAGAAAGATGAACACTTAAAGAAAGGAAAAACAAATAAATGGCACACGTAGCGTTTTATCTGAATTAACCTGAACATTATGAAATATGATCTGCAGGGGCAGCATAGCCTAATTTTTATAGCCACTAGTAGCCGCCCAACTTACCCCGAAGCTATTGATTTTCATTCTTTTGACACCATCTGTATATGATGCTTACATTTAAACATGAAGAGAATGGCTAAAAAGATGTATTTTAGGCAGATTTTACTAGAATTTTATACTGTTTTAGACTACTTTTACACAGTTTTGGGTTAAATCTCTGAAATTATGTTTGAGCCAAATGAATGAACTCTTTAACATTCAGTAGATATAAGACAAGATAAAGTTGAGGAGCTCTTCCAGAATATAAAAAAGGACAAGAAGAAAAGCAAAAGAAAATAGATAAACCTAGGCAATAAAAACAGATGATTCAAAATAAATATAAAATTGTTCTAAACACACATACACAGAGAGAAAAAGAGTACATGGATGAATCTAGAATGTAGGATGACTATGGGGGGAAAAAGCAAAAGAATAGAGAAGATAAGTATTTCCTAGAACTGAATAACAGACATCTGCATATTGAAAGGATCCACATCAAGTCTCCCTAACAGTAAGTGATTAAAGACCTACCTACTCCAACGCATATCAGTAGAACTATCAGAACATCTGACATTAACATAACTCTGAAAGCTTAGAAAGAGAGAGTGATTCATGCAGAAAGAAATGAATGTGTGAATACAAGTAGACTGTTCAGCCAGCAGCATTAAAATTAAAATCCAAGAAAAGTAAGATTGCAAAATGTAAAGGAGACATGAGTTACTATCTTGACTTGTAAAATATGCCAAGTCATGTCTCTATACTGAAAATATAATCAAGGTGTATTCAAGGTGTATTCAGACACATAAGCACATCTGAGGGGGAGACAAAGGTCAAAAGGTGAACCAAAGCAACAGTGATACTCACAAGACAGTATGTTGGAAATGAACTTTATAATTGCGGAAGGGGCGGATTCGGAGGAAAGGAAAGTAGAAGAAAAACGAGGGGGGAGGGTAACAATGTTGGACAAGAAATGTATCTCTCTGTACAATACCTTGACAATAAAATCAAATTAAAAAAAATTACATCTCAGGAAAATAGTAGAAAGGACGTGATCTACTTAGATGAGTGAGCAAAGAAGTAAAAAACAAGACAGTGAGATCCAGGAAATGATATCCAAAACAGGAGAGAGGCAAAGGAAATCCCCTGGATGACCTGAAGGGAAGCCTGGAGGTGTAGCTAGCCCCAATTTCAACAGCAGGTGTGACTCTAAAGAAGGATGTACCCAAGAAAATAAACATAAAGAAAAAGTACACTTAGCTGTATTTCATATTTTTTGTATCTTTTTTAGAATCTGGAGAGACCCTGATCACTAGTGGCTCATACCTGTAATCCTAGCTATTTCAGGAGGCTGAGATTAGATGATCCCGGTTCAAAGCCAGCCCAGGTAAGAAAATACGTAAGATTCTTTACTCCAATTAACTGCCAGAAAAACGGAAGTGGGGCTGTTACTCAATATGGTAGAGTGCTAGCCTTGAGCAAAAAAGCTCAGGGACCGTGCCCAGCCCCTGAATTCAAGCCCCCCAATGGAAAAAATAAAGTCTGGAAGAAGAGTTAACAATAGGTACCAAGAAAAAAAAAAGTCAAGAAAACTTAAAAAAAATCTTTTTTTAAGAAAGGAATGCTAATCATAAAATGTATGGCTCAGCCATAAATATTTTCAGTCACAATGATGTAAAAATGGATATGAAACGTGAAATCTTACTATAGATTATGAAAGGTGGTATAGATACAAGAAAGCTACATCTTCTATGAGCTGAAGTCCACTGATATTATCTCAGATGAAAAAGGCAAGAAATAATAAGCATGCATTTCCTTTAGAAAAATGGAGACAAATGTCATAGATTAAAAGCAGTAAACTCCTTTGTACAACAAGTACTTCAAGATAGTAAAATTTAAATAAATAAATAAAAGTAAAAATCAATCTATGCTGAGTGGGAATTCAAGTCTTGGGGATCAAGTGGGATACAACATGGAAAGCTACGACCTAAATATTAGTTTTGTCCAGGGCCCCTTCCCTCATCCTCTGGCTCTCACTTTATACTCTCTACCAAGGTCAGTCCATCTATCTAATTGCATGGTTTCAACTATCCCCAAGTCTATAGTACAACTCAAGCCTCTCTCATAAAATTTGGATTTATACACACACACACACACACACACACACACACACACACACACACACACACAAAATCACCTGCTGGATATTTTAGCTTAGATTATCTAATAGGCACTATGTATGTCCCAAAGTGATTTCTGCATTTTCTCATAACAACTGTCTTTTCCTCCTGTATTTTTCTAGTTCAATCAGTAGTAGCATCTCCCCCATCATCTGAGTATGGATCTAGGGTTGTCCATCTAGGGCTCCTTATTTATATTATCCAAGTACTCATCTAAATTAACCAATTTTACTTCCTAAATGTTTCCTGATTCCCTGGTTTGAGTTTTCAGCACTCCCACCTTTGTTAACTATCTACTACATCTCTCCTGCTTCAGTCTGCCCCTCTCACATGCACCTTTTTTTTTTGGTTGGTTGTGGGGCTTGAACTCTAAGCCTGGGCACTATCCCTCAGCTCTTCAGCTCAAGGCAAGCGCTCTACCACTTGAGCCACAGTGCTACTTCCTCCCATGCACCTTTGAAATGGATTCCAGAGTGAAGAATCTAACCAGAAATGCAAATGTGATTATATCACTAACCTCATCAAATCTGACAATGGCTTCACATTTCCTATAAGACTAAACCCATGTTAGGAAATGGCCTTACTTTGTATTTACTATTAACACTATACTCCTTATTCCTTTTTGTATACCTCTTATCTACTAATGCCTTAGTTCAGAATAGCCTCTCTAGTTAATTCTAACTTATACTTAAGAATTACCTGAAGTGACATCTCTACAAGGAAATTTTCCACGATCTCCCAGATAGGGTCCATAGTATCTTACTTGTGGTCCCAGGATTATTGGTCCATATCCCTGATTTTATCAAGACTGTGGTCTAGCTTTATGTCCTTCTCACTGGGTAAGTTCCTTGATAGTAAAAATATGTCTCATTTCCTATTCTATTCCTGGTGTCTTATATACTGCCTGGCACACATTCATTAGCTATATGTTTCATCTGAGACAGTCCATATATAGAGCCAAAGTACATACACAAAGTATATCCATAGCTAAGACATTATTAAAGAGTTATTATTAAAGAGTTTCTACTTGGCACACTTACATTTCAAATCTCTCCACAGACTAGATACCCACTTGGGAAAAATACTGTCACAAGCAATAAAAAATAGTTTGTTGTACTATAAGGATGTAAAGATCTATATCTACTATAAGCATGTAAGGATCTTTCCAACATAGAAACTCATTAAATATACTTATATTGTAGATTTCCTGAATCCTGTATTTTACTATTAGCACAAATCTTGTCGAGTCTAATGTACACATTATTACTGGATGCCTTTTATGGACCTCAGCAGCCTTACAAAAACATACTCACTGGCATTTGCAGCTTCTCGAATTTCTTTCAGTATTTCAGCTTCCATAGCAGGATTATTGCAGATATCAACCCAAGTTCCCTCCACACCCTTCTGTTGTGCCAAAAGAGTCAGCTTTTTCTGATTAGGAACCACAAAACTGATCACATAGGACTGATCACTAAAAAATTAGCAAATGAAATAGGAATTAAAACACTGAGAATTTTTATTCATATATTATCCAATGACATAGTGCAGAGACAACTACAGATATGCATTTCTCTTATTTGTTAAAATTTCACTGAGGACTAAAACCCAAAGCACTGACTTAAAGAGAAACAAACTAATGGACTAGGAGAAAGCTCAGAAATGAACCCTTGCATCTATACTCCAATGATCTTCAACAGCAGTGTTAACAATACTTAATGGCAAAATGATAGTTTCTTCAACAATACCTTACAATACATATAAGAATTAATTCAAACTACATCAAATACCTAAACACTTAAGAGCTAAAAGTATACAACTTCCAGAAGAAAACAGAGGG
Source organism: Dipodomys ordii (assembly GCF_000151885.1). Lineage (NCBI taxonomy): Eukaryota > Metazoa > Chordata > Mammalia > Rodentia > Heteromyidae > Dipodomys > Dipodomys ordii. The sequence goes on from NW_012267304.1 coordinate 4,668,345, forward strand.
GAAATGCTTAATGACAATGGATTTGACAACTAGTCTCAGATGTGCCATCAAAGGACAGGCAACAAAAGCAGAGATTAATGTAGTGAAACTACACCAAAATTTGATGCCAGCCCAGGGAAAAAGTTTATGAGACACTTATCACAACCTGTAAAAGCTGGGCAGTGGGGGCATGTGTCTGTCATCCCAGCAGCTATGGTCAAAAGCATAAATAGGAGGATTATAGTCCAGGTTTATCTGGGAATAAACATGAGATCATATTTTTAAAAAAAACGTAAAAGCAAAAAGGGATAGAGTAGCTCAGTGGTAAGAGTGCATGTCCAGTAAGCACAAGGCCCTGAGTCAAAAACCCAGTATTTCCCCAAAATAATACAAATTAACTATAACATTACTATATGATCTAGCAATTCTGTATCACGGTACTACCCAAAATAATTGAAAGTAGACTTAAATAATTATTTGTGCACTCATGTTCACAGCAGCATTATTAAAAAAGCCGAGGCAGAAGTAACATGAATGCCCCTTAGCCTATAAATAAAAACAATAGTGTGCACATTACAATGGTATATTATTGAGCCTAAGAAAGGAATTCTGACAAATGTTACAACACAGATAAACCTTGACAGCATAATTGAAATTAGCCAATTATAAGAAGATAAATACTATGTGATTTTTCTTATCTATTTAGAGTAGGCAAAATTAAAAAGAAAATAAATTGATAAAAATTTAAAAGAAAGAGTATAATGTTGGTAGCTAAGGGCCAATGGGAGGGGGAAAGGAAGAGCTGTTTAATAGACAAAGTTTCAGGTCTGCTAGGATGAAAACATTCTGTAGATTGTTCAACAATGTAAATATACTTGGCACAACTGAAATGTTGAAGATGGTACGATTTTTATTTTAACTAAAATTGTGACTGTGTGTGTATGCTTATCTTGGGGCTTGAAATCAGGGCCTGGGCACTGTCCTTGGGCTTTTTTTCCCCCTTAAATCTACTGCTCTATCACTTGAACCACAGCTTCACTTCTGACTTTTTGGTCGTTTATTGGATTTTCCTGCCTGGACTGACTTTGAATCACAATCCTCAGATCTCAGCCTCCTGAGTAGCTAGGATTACAGGTGTGAGACAACAGCTCACAATTATAATTTTTTAAAAAAAGAATACACTAAGAAAACCATAGTAACACAGAAAATGGTTCAATCTCTTAAGGTTTTGATTTAGAAATAAAACTTCCTCAATATGTACTAGCTATGTGACTTTTTTTGGAAAATCACTTTGGGTAAGTATAGAGTTGTTATGCATGTTCAACAAAACAACTGTGAAACTGATAACTTAGCAAGACAGTAGGTATCCAACGAACATTATAATGGTTGAGTTAGTACAAGTAATCTTCAAATTGTTGAATTCAAGAAATTAATAAATGTACAATTTCCTAATTTGGATGAAAGTTCTAACAAAGGGTTTGATATTACCCTTATGCTTCTATGTAGCCAAATTCATTTCTAATTTTCCTTTCACTGTAAGTATATGAAACACAATGTCTGCAAGTTACCTTTTGGCAAAAGCACAGATGTTGTCAATAAGTGGACAGTTCTTCAGTGCTGCCTCTACTTTCCCAAGAGAAACATATTCTCCAGCTTGTAGTTTCACCAGGTCTTTCTTACGATCTGTAAGTCATGAAGAAATTTAAGCTATACAGTCTGTTTCATGAAAGTATGTACAGCTCTGATTGTCTTTGAATCTCACTGCATTAACCTTTTATTTACAAAGATACATTTCTTAAAATCTTGTTACATATAATGCTTGCCTAAGTAAAGAGGTATATTCTAAGTGACACTCACGACCAAAGCTTTAACATCTTTATTCTTTCTGTGGCATTGGATCTCATCCCTGAGCCTTGAGCATACTATGCCATAATTTTACTAGATATTCTCTATGTGATAAGATCTCCCTAACTTTGTCCATACTAGCCTCAAACTCAAGATTTTCTTGTCTCAGAATCCTGTGTCAGTGGGATTATAGGCATGGGCTACAATACCAGTAAATACTGTATCATTTTAAGTTATCATAATAAAATTAATGTAAGGAACTGGATTTTGATGTGTTGGATTTGAATGGGAGGTCTGCCCAGTACTAGCTGTGCAATTCCATACATGTCGGTTAACCTCTCTGACCTTGCTTTTATCAATAGAAATAATGATGCTTATCTCTTTATAGGGATGTCACACCATGCCTGCCATATAGAGCACATTTAACAAATGTTAATTCCCATCTTTCCATATAACATTTCCTTTTTACAAGGATAATGACCTAAGAAATGTCTAGTACATGGGGCTGGGAAGGTGGCTCAGTGGTAGAGCACTTGCCTTGCATGCATGAGGCCCTGGGTTCCTCAGCACCGCATAAGCAAAAAGAAAAAAAGCCGAAAGTGGCGCTGTGGCTCAAGTGGTAGAGCGCTAGCCTTGAGCTGAAGAGCTAAGGGACAGCGCCCAGGCCCAGAGTTCAGGCCCCACAAACAGATCCCTCTCCCCCAAAAAAGAAATGTCTAGCACAGCTGAAGAAATTAAAATAGAATGCTATAAATCATAAACATATAGCCAACATTATACTACATGGGGAAAATCTGAAATTATTTCCTTTAAATCAGGAAAGAGACAAGAATGTCCTGTCTTCCCACTCTTATCCAATATAGTATTAGAATTCCTAGCCAGAACAATAAGGCAAGAGAAAGAAATAAAAGAGAGACAAAGCAGGGTCCCAGGGGTTCATGCCTACAATCCCAGGTAGTCATGAGGCTAAGTTCCAGATGATCACAGTTCTGCACCATCTAGGCAGAAGAGTCCTTGAAACTCCATCTCCAAAACAACAAAAAAAATATCCTAGGCTAGAAGTGTGGCTCAAGAGGTAGAGCATTAGCTGAGCAGGTAAGTGGAGAAAGTATGAAGTCCTGAGTTCAAAAATCTGTTCTTGCAAAAAGATATGGAGAAGGTAGAAATAGGAAGAGAAGAGCTCAAAGTAACTCTGCAGATTATATAATGGTATGCTTAAAAAAACCTCAAAGATTGTCTCATAAAGTAAATCCTTAAAGCTGATTATTATTTTTAGCAAATTAGTAGGATATAAAATCAGCATATAAATGTAAGTAACTTTTCTATATACCAATAATCAGTCTGAGGAAGAAATGAGGAAAATGATTCTATTTACAATAGCATAAAAATTTAAATACCTAGGAAAAACCCTAGGGGTGAAAAATTTCTACAATCCAAACTATGAAACCTTGTAGAAAGGAACTCATGAAGACATTAAAAGATGGAAATCCTCCCATGTTCATGAAATGGTCATATTAATACTGTGAAGATGACTATATTTTTAAAAATAATTCCAATGTCATTCTTTATTGAAATAGAAAAACGAATCCTACAATCTTCATGGAAGCATAAAAGACACTGAATAGCCAAAGTAATCCTGAACAAAAAAACAGCAATGTTGGAGGTATCATGATACCTGACTTCAAATTAAACTAGAGCCAGCATAGTACTGGCACAAAAATGAACACATACAAATGGAATAGAAGACCCAGAAATTACACATTGCTACAGCTATCTGACTTTCCACAAAGGAGCCAAAACCAAAAAAGAAGCTAAAGAAAAAAGCCTCTTTTAAAAATAGTGTTGGGAAAACTGCCACATGTAGAAAAGCGAACCCCCCCTCCATCTATCTATCTATCTATCTATCTATCTATCTATCTATCTATCTATCTATCTATCTATCTATCTATCTATCTATCTATCTATTCAGAGGGTACCAAAGATTTAACAGTCACCAGTGGCTCATGCCTGTAATCCTAGTAATGAGTACACTGAACTCTAAAGGACAGTTTAAAACGAGCCCAGGGAGAAAAGTTCTTGAAACTCCATTCTACAATAACCAGCAAAAAGCTTGGTGGAGGCATATCCCAAATGATAATGTGCCAGCCAAGCAAGAAAGCTGAGCAAGTGAGAGTATTTGGGACAAAAGAAGAAAAGGAGGAAGAGGAAGAGGGAAGGCAGGCAGGCAAAAAAAAAAAAGGCAAAAGGTTGGGGGTCTGAAATTTTAAAACTACTACAAGAAAATATAGGGAAAATCCCTAAAGATGTAGACATAGTAATACCCTTCTGACTAGAACTCAGGAAATAAGAATAAGAACTGACAAGTGGACTGCATCAAATTTAAAAGCTTCTACAAAGCTTAGAAATGTGCCAGAATCAAAATAAAATCTACAAAATGGGAGAAAAAAATTGCACAGTACCCATTAAAGAAAGGATTAATACCAAGAATGTGTAAGGAACTCAAACACTGAAAAAAATACAAATAATTCCATTAATAAACAAATGAATTGAGGCAGTTCTCAAAAGAAGCACACATGGTTAATTAATACACGAAGAAATGCTTAACATTCGTAGCCATGTCACTCCAGTCAGAATGGATATTATAAAAGCAAAAATATATATATATATTGCTGAGGATTCAGGAAAACAGGAAGTGTTATATACTTTGATGGCAATGTGAATTAGTACAGTCCTTATAGAAATCTGAAAACCATAGGCAATTACCATTAAGCATTAACACTTGAGCATATATCTGAAAGAATGCCAGCCGAGACACAATAGAGGCACTTTTCACCCATGTTCACTGCAGCACTATCATAGTAGCCAAGCTATGGAAATAGCCCAGCTGCCCTACAACTAATGAATGGATCAACAAAATGTGGCCTTCATACATAATAGAGTATTATTCAAACATAAGAATAAATGTATGCCATTTGCAGGGAAATGGATGAAACTGGAGATTATGCAAAGCAAAAATAAGTCACTTTCAGAAAAACTATTACTACATGTACTCTGTCATATACAGAATCTAGATCTTGAAAAATGAGTAACAGGAGTGTAAAGCAGGGACTGGTGGGGAGTTAAAACTAGAAGATAGGCAAAAGGAGAGCATAAAGGGAGTGAACATGAATGAAGTGCTCAACATGCATATATGAAATTAGAATGGTCAAATCTATTAAAATGTGTCTTAAAGGCAAAGGGGATAAGAAAAAATAAAGGGACTAAATTTAATAAAGTATATTGCATGCATGTATGAAAATAATACAATAAAACTGCTTTGTGTAATTAATATACACTAAGGAAAATGGGAAGAAAAGCATGTCATAGGATGATGGCTCAGTTTGAATACTCCTTAGCTGGCTTGATAGCTACCCTTTCTGTGAGCATGGATCCTCCTACCTATAGCTTGGACTCCATCTACAGATACTACCTTTGACCCTTTTGACAGAGTGGGAGGAGGTCAAGAGGAATGGGGAAACACAAATGGAGAGGAAAGGGTAGGCAAATACAGTTATACTATTCAATGTATATACATGAAAGGGGAAGCTGGTAACTTGAGGGAGTGGGTGGGATTAGGAGAGATGGAGAGAATGATGGGGTGATGAGCAATATACATTATACTCAAAAACTGACATGTGAAACTGAAACCCTTCTGTACAACTAAAGATAGTGAGTAAAAGCAAAGAATCAAAAAGAGAGCTTGGGGTATAGATCAGTTTCAGAAAGCTTACTCAGCCCATGTAAGGCCTATGTGAGGCCCTGGGGTCAATCTACAGTAACGCACATAACACACACACACACACACACACACACACACACACACACACACAGAGAGAGAGAGAGAAAAGTCAAGGAGGGCTGGAGGCTGAGATTAGTAATGCATTCATCTACTCATCGGGTACTCATATATTCATCTAGCATGAACAAGGCCCTCGAAAAAGAGAAGAAAACGTCCATTTGTTCTCCATTGAAGCATGTTTTTTGGAGGAGGGAACAGAATTTCTCCAACAGATCAAAAGTTATAAAGAACCAGTTTCCCCAGAAACTCTCTAACTACATTCTGTGGCATTATAAAGTCCAGGAACAGATTATATGGATCACTAGAACTATGACTGAATGTCTCAAGAGGACCTGCATAGTGATCCACATTAGCTAGTCAAATTTTTCTTTTAACAATAAATTTGTTCTCCTGTTTAAAAGTGAACAGTGTTTCCTTTGTAGTCACTTTGAGTTGCTTTTTGAGCAGAGGTCTACTTCTGAAGTCTCATTTTAAAAAGCAATGCCAAAGTGACAGATCACAGAAGAACAGGCTAGTTTTGAAGAAGTACATCATTGTTTCTTTTTATTATCTTACATTCGTTGTACAGGGTGGTGGACTGTCACTGTAACATTTTTACACATGTAAACAATGATCAAGCCTGATCAATCTTCTCACCCCTCACTCGCCCTTCTTTAAATAATTTCAACAGGTTTCACTGTTCTATTTCCATACATGCAAATAAATCATATAAACTATATCTATCTTCATTCACTCTCTTCATTTGCCCTCCCTCTCCTACCTACTGGTGCCCGCTTCTCTATTAGTGCCTGTTTTCCTTTCCTGTCATTCAATTCTTAGTATGTATTAACTGCACCAAGGGATTTCACTAAGGTATTTCAGATATGCATATATTATACTTTTCTCAGAATAACCTCCTGTATTACTTTCTCTTTCCCCACCCCCAATCCTCTACTTATCAACAGCTTTCATTCAATTCCTTATGCTGTGTTCACACATAGTTGCAGTGTATTCTAAAATTATTTACCTTTCATCTTTTTATCCCTCTCCCTTTACCCTCCACCCTCCTATATAATCCCAGTTAGAATGTTTATATATATATTTGCATGTATAGATGTATGTATATTTTTTAGGTCTAGCTTCCACATTTGAATGAAAACATGATATATGGCTTTTTGAGCCTGGCTTATCAACTTGATGTTCTTCACCAAACATTTTCTTTTTTTTTGGGGGGGGGGTTCCGGTAGTGGGGCCTGAACTCTGGGCCTGGGCGCTGTCCCTCAGCTCTTTATCTCAAGGCTAGTGCTCTACCACTTGAGCCACAGCGCCACTTCTGGTTTTTTTCTTTTTGCTTATGTGGTGCTGAGGAATCGAACCCAGGGCCTCAGGCATGCAAGGCAAGCGCTCTACCACTGAGCCACCTTCCCAGCCCCTCACCAAACATTTTCAAATGACATGTTTTCATTTTCATTTATACTTGGGAAATGACTTAATGGCATACATGCACTAGGTCTTCTCCATCCATCTGTTGTTTGGAACCTTGGTTCATTTTACCATTGTGACAATGCTACAAAATAAACACGGGTATGCAGGTAATCTTTCTTGTAGGTTTATGCTCCCTCAAATATGTCCAATAGTGGTATAGGCAGGATCATATGGAAGGTCTATTTTTGGTGTTTTGAGGAATCTCTACTGATTTCTATAATGTTGCACTACTTTATATTCCCACCAACAATATATGAGGGGCCCTTTTTCCTCTGCATGCTCACCAGCATTTATTTCTGTTTATTTTCTTGAAGATTGCAATTTTGATTGTGGTGAGATGAAATCTTAATCTACTTTTGCCTTATGTTTCCTTTAGGGCTAAGGGCGTTGAATACTATCTATTAGCCACTTGTATTTCTTCTGAGAACTGCGTTGTTCAATGTTCTTGTCCATCTATTACATTATTTGTATTTTTTGCTGATTAATTATTGTATATTTCACACAGAGAGAAGCTTAAGCCTAAGTTAAATAAATTGTTCAAAGTTTGAATCAACAGAAGCATCAACCCTACTGAGAACCTAATCAATATTTATTTCACATTCCATAATACAGAAAGTAAATTCACAGAAAACTAAATATACTGACCTATAATCTGTAAACATCCATCAGGATGGAATTCGCCAATATCACCAGTGCAAAACCACCTTTGTCCATTTTCATCCACAGAATAATCCTCAGCTGTTTTCTCTTCATTTTTAAAATATCCCATGGAGATATTCTGCCCACCAATTACAATTTCACCTCTGGGGTTTGGCTTGTCATGAACTGTATAACCACCTAGAAATCACAAAAGCAAATCAGTTGTTGTTTTAAGATAAAATTTACCTCTATTAAATCATGCCCAAGGAAAGTGATGCATAGGATGTTATAAGTAAATTGGTATTAGCATATTATAGATCTTTTGCTAGGGAGATTTTAATCAAGAAGAGATAGGGAGCACTCAAGAAAGGCAATACCATTACTGTGAAATAACAGGGAAGTACTGAAGAACAGCATGTCAACTGGTGTGGTAAGGGTTAGTGCAGAAGCTAGTTATCCTTGACTTTTCTCTATATAACTTCCCTCATTTCTTGAACTCTATCCTGAACACCTTGAACTCTAGCCTCTCCTGAACTTGAACTCTAGCATTCTTCAACTTGATCTGTAGCCTCTCCTGAATTTGAACTCTAGCTTCTCCTGGTCTCCTCATTACCTTAGTATTTACTTCATATGCTACTTCCACAACCTTAATATCTCAGTTGTTTATTCTAACATTTGTTATGCTTATTTAATATTACTTACCCACATTGAAGACCAAGCTTATCTGCATGGTCAGACAAATAGAATGAACAAGTGTGACAGACACAAAGCTCCTGCCATTCCAATAATAATTTGGTGCTATTCATAAAAGTAGACATTGGTGAACGTTTTATGCTTTCCTCTCTTGAATAATAAAATACTTTGCCCACAAAATAATAAAATACTTTGCCCATTAAGAGAGTAGAGAAAGCTATGGGAAATTATGGGAAATTGTATGAATTTTCCATGTGGTCATTCATGACTTAAATTCTGACACTGAAAAAGTTGATTACTGAAATAATTCAAGACTATTTCATTACTCAAGCTTAATTGTTGAATAAAGATCACTTTAAGAAAAATATGCAAAAGTCTAATTTCTAAACTGATATATTTGGGTTTATGTCACTAGTGGTTTAAATACAAAATTCGTCCAGCTATAAGCTGTTCTTATAAATTTAAAATGACTCATTTCTATTTAATGAAGCTCACTGCATTTAAACATTGGGATCATTCTTATTTAACAATGTAAAAATCTTTCATAGAAAGGAAAAAAATCCCAAACATATGCCCCAAAATGATTTGTTCAAATGATATTAATATGCAACACTCAGAAATGAGAAAACAAAAATTAAAGTAAAAAATATTTCCACTAAGATTTCCTATACACTTTCCCCTAATGCCAGTGCCTAACTACTCATCTATATAATAACTTTGATGCTATGATCAAATTCAAATATATGCAGTACCTCTATTTTCTTCAGATTTTCAGTGAAAAAAAGGGAGGACTTAGTCTGAAGGTGGAAAACTCTTGGAATGTACTTAAATTATAAATATAATTTTTAGTTTGAGTAACCTAGATAGCCTACTGAGAACCAATCCCAAAATAAGTAAATCAAGAAAAGTGATTTTCGAAAGATATATTTATTTGTTCATAGAGAATTGACTATAATGTATATGATAAAAAATTACAAAGAAACACTTTTAAAAACGTAAATGTTTATATTAGGTAAGACCCACTTACTTTCATGGAGTTTGGGCAATTTAATGGAAATGTTCCACAAGAGAACTTGGATACCTTTAAAGTTTAGTCATTTGTCCCATGACAATGTAAACACATTTTAAATCCTGAGGTTTTCAATAACTCTTCATTTGTCCACACAGCTAGGCTATTGGCTCCCTACTTATTGAATAATCCACATTATGGCAATGTATGTTTAGTATCTTCAATATTATATTCATCATAGGAAGATGTTTGCTTATAAGGACTACAACCCGTGTGTACTTGGTGCAGATTTCCTCTAAGTGACTTGCCTCTGCAGGTACACACTAAAAATCAATTATAAGACACTAAGTTGAATACAAACTTGTAGATGAGGGTGGGAGAGAAAAACTGGGAGAGAGAACAAGGGAAAGGGTGACATTGTTTAATAAAATATACTCTTTATCTCACTTACATAGCTGCAAATCACCTTTACAATAATGATAAAAATGCAAAAGAATTACTCCAAGTGATAAAAATAATAATAAATTAAAATAAATCAACTACACAAACTGTTGGACAGGTGAGTCTCGACTAATGCAAGCCTTTCTTAGAGGCAACAAATACACAACACTGATTCCCCTAGGTGTGCAATCAGTCACTCTGTCACATGAAGGTCTGGGATTTCCTTGTCAGCCTTACTATATTATACTAGCAAAGTTGAGGTTCAAATGCTCCTCACCTTCTCCAAACCCAGGGAAAGCACCTCCTAAGATTGTTTTTTTTTTTAGCCTTAAAGGTAAAGTATTCCTCAGCATGTCTAGAATCTAGACATTCTCTTTTTCTCTTGATAACTTGCATGTATTACTGAGGGGGAAAAAGCACAGGGAAAAGGCAATCATAAAGAATCATCAGATGCCTCACAAAAACAGACGCCTTCAAAAATGGAATTCTTTTTTGGAATCTGGTCATGGGGCCTGAACTCTGGGCCTGGGCGCTATGCCTCAGCTCTTCAGCTCAAGGCAAGCGCTCTACCACTGAGCCACCTTCCCAGCCCCCAAAAAGGAATTCTTGAAGCTCACAATGGTTTTCATTCTTAAATATAATCACTAAAACTTGTCATAAAATTCTCACCTTCCTGCCAGTCTTTAAGCTTAATTTCACAGCAAATAAGTGGAGCACCAACTCTGCCAGTAGTGTAGTCAGTAACTAGGAGAGGAAAAAGTGACACAAGTATTAGTTTACCAAATTTCAGATGTGCACAAAGCGATACAAAAAATAGTGGATTTAGAATGACCAAAGAGGAATGAAAGAGTACAAAGTATGCATTTTCAACATTTCAACTTCAATTCCCCAGTGTACTTTTGTTTTTCAGGACTATATTTTAAAAGACTATGTACAAAACTCTCTATTCTCTCTAGAGGATGAAAGCTAGTTGTTCTAGAGCTATCTAACTAGGACTCTGATGAGACAGATTTTGATGAGAAATCCTTACTGGCTGTGTAACCTGCACATGTTACTTAACCTGTCTTAGCTTCTATTTTCTCCCTGTATTAAATGGAGATATTACAGACATCCTTCATCTGGGAATATGCTGTGAGAATTAAATGAAGTTATATGTAGACAGTGCCTAAGATTCTTTGGCACACACTAAGTGTTCATAAATGATACTTGCTCTTATCAGATACGATGGTGATGATACTTTCTCTTTGTAAATTGGGATATCTGTTAGCAATAATCACATTCACAGGCTGTTTATTGTATACCTAGCACTATAATTAGATATTGTGAAGAAAAACAGAGAGGATAAGGACCATGCACTCAATGATCTTACCAATGACCTGGGGGAAAATATATGTGAAATAATTTCAAGAACATTTAAATATTCATCTGAATGCTATCAGTTGTTTGCATAATAGTACTGTAGAGACTAGAAAGATCAATGCGGAGGGGGGACCAAGATGGCGACGGGGCAGTAGGGAAACGCCACAGCTCTCTCCAACCAAAAAGAGAGTTCGAGTTCCAACGCTTAATCTCCCCAAGAGACCGACAACAACAAAAAGACGAACACTCAGAGAAAAACCAGAGGTGGAAAATAACAAAAAAAG
>NW_012267304.1:4686020-4692134 GCF_000151885.1 Dipodomys ordii
AAAAAAAAAAAAAAAAGAAAGATCAATGCGAAATGACATAATTGGGCAAGACTTTATGGAAGGGTTAAGCACTAAAAATGGCTATGACCAGTTAACAAAAACAGCATTCCAAGAGAAGAGAATAGAAACTACAGAAAAGTGAGATAAAAAAGCCCTGTATGAGAAAGAGACAGATAACTGGCTTTCTTACAGAGAAAAGGCAGCTGTGTAAGTATGTGGAAAATAAAGATGAGTAGATTCAATTGTGCCAAACTAAAGATGACTTCAAAGCTAGGTAAGGATGTGTTATATTTGATATACCATGTAACAAACAGTGGTATAAGTGTGTAACAACAGAAGGAGATGGATAGATTGGTATGATGCAGGACACAGCCTCTAAAAGGCTGAACCTCAGAGCAGCTGAAGTAATAAAGGATGGGATGGCAAACTTGGCAAGGAAGGAAGGAAAAACCTAATGAAGCAATGGAATGACTAGATGAAAGTTAAAAGTAAATATGCACACTACCTCAAAAGTGAGACCTTGAATGATGATGAAAATGGTGATAACATTGATGAACACAAAACTTGGCAATGAGAAGACAGTATGAAATGAGGTACTGATTTTGTACACAATGAATTTAATGTGATAGTGATATAATCAAAACATCCTTCACCCTAGTGTTTCTTAACCAAGAGTATTTTTGTCCCCCAGAGCATATGTGGTAATGTGCAGAAATATGCTTCATTGTCACACCTGCAGGAGCCAGTTACTACTTGTCTCTGCCTGCTGAATATGCTTCAATGAACAAAAGAGAGCACAACAGGAAAGAATCATGGAAAGAATTATGTAGTTCCAAAGGTGAACAGTGTCAAAGTTGAGAGACTCTGCCTTATGTTGTTAAAACCGATGGTCCAGAAAACAAAGACATCAGCATATCATAGAGGGGAAATAAAGTGATACTTTAAGAATGCATTCTCTACTGTCATTACCGAGAGAAGGATAAAAGGATTAGGGTTACAGAATTTTGAGGACAATGTAGCACAAATATTTGTAAGGTTTCAAATGAAAAATTCACATGAAACCCTATAAATAGTTTTTCTCTAAGCATTCATAAAACTAAAACTAGTAAGTTTATACTGAATCAGATGTTACAAAGAGACAATAATAACCATCATTTCCAAAGGCAATCTGAATAGTGAGTAATATAGAATTATTTGATCACCTCAACAAGGCTTACCTTCCGTCACTGTCCCAGCTCCACATGATTCTGTGAGGCCATAGCCCTGGCCAATTGGGCAGCAGAAGCAGACATTCATGAATCGGTGTGTCTGAGGAGACAGCGGGGCCCCTCCAGACAGCATCATCCGCACGTTCCCTCCCAAAAGAGCTTTCACCTTTTTAAACAACAACCTTAAGAAAGAGGAAATAAGTGACTCTCATATATACATATTATCCTTGGCACATCGCTAACACAAATTCTGGCATATATTGTTCAACTTTGGTTGAACACACAAGAGATTAACTAAGCAATTGTTCAAATCTGCCAGAAAAATACTTTTTCCCTCCCCCACTTAAAGAACACCCCCCAATAGTATGTGTGTAGTTTGGGGAAGCTTTGGGAATGTAAATGGAAGAAAATGATGCCAAATTAAACAAACAAAAGTTATCTTTGGAAGATTTAGCTACCTACTTTATCCCTATAATTCTTCCACATCTCTAACTTCCCACCAGAGCACCACATTTAAAATAAATGAAATTATCACATACTATTTTACGAATACAATAAATCTGAATCTTTCATGCAGAAAAACTTTATGGATCACTTATTTTTACCTTAAATGGTTATCTTTTAAACTTACAAGCATTTATTCAAAGGTCTATTCTAGTGTTTTTTATGAGACCCAACTTTATTTTAAAAGTATTAATTTCATTATTAAATTTGATAAAATGCCACATTCAAGATATATTTAAAGCATTTCTCTTTTATTCTAAATAAAATCCTAGGAAGTTGAAACATGTCTGAAGTGGAAGAAGGCGGGCAAATGGAAGAGAGGAAGAATGAGAGAATACAGTCATATTCAATGTATGTATGTGAAAATGGAACTACAAAACTTGAGGGGATGGGTAGGGTCAGGATAGATGGATGCAGAATAAAGGCAGTGGTGATACTGATCAGTATCAATTGTACTCATAAGCCAACATAAATTGGAACCCTTTGTACAATTATTTCAAGATAATAAAAAATTTAAAAAATGAATGAATGCATACATACGTACATATAAAAACTAAACTGTAAGGGCTATGAAATGTACTTACAGATTGCAAAGGGGTGCGTCATATCCTTTTTTGATCTGTTCCAATTTGTAATCATACCCTATCTTGAACAATGTTTTCTGGATATAATTCATCTCTTGAACTTTGCTCATAACATTCTTATAAATTCTATCCATGATTTCCTAAAAGGTAAGACAGATATTCAATAATCTAAAAGGACTCATACCAAGCAATGAGACATTCTATTATTGACTATACATTATTATAACAGCTTAGGCTTCAGAATAATAAATATATTCATTTTCTTAGAAAGAGTAAAGATAATATGTAAATTGAAATAATGCACTGTATCGCATAAATATATACAATTATATCTCAATCTAAAATACTACTATTATTTAAAACCAAGTAAAGACAATTATTCGAATTGCTTCAGTTCCATGTACTAAGTTCATCTAAATTTTAAAGAAATGTTAAATCTTCAGAATTAATTTACTGTTCACAGAGAAAGACTTTTTAAAGAAAAAAATAAATTCTTTCAAACAAACAGATATATTCTTCTAAAATGTTATCCTATCTTACAAAGAAAGAAATTTGCCCAAAGCAATATAGCTTTGGTGGTAGAATCATATCTTAAGCTTTTAAGGAATATATCTGCCACTATTTCAATGAAATACAATGTACATCCAGTATATATAGGTAACTCAAGAAACTAATCCCTCCTAAACCTAACAAACCAATTACTAAATGCCCCTCTGTACAGTATGTTCACAATAAAAATTAAAAAATAAATAAATAAATAAATAAATAACGCCATGCTACTGATCACATGTATGGTGTATATGTGTATGCCATTATATGTTATAGACTGTGATAGACAATTTCCTCCAGGAAAGTTAGAATGAGCTTGTGACTTTAAATGAGCACCACTATCCCACAATACTGTGAAATTTTGGAAATTATGTAATCACTTAATCACAATAATAAAAAAAAATACCACCAGAAAACTAGAAGTGGTGCTATGGTTCAAGTGGTAGAGCATGAGCCTTGAGCTGAATTGCTCGGGGACAGATCCCAGGCCTAGAGCTCAAGCCCCAAGACTGACAAAAAAAAGAGAGATCTTTCATGATTGGTTCTAACATATTTATAAGATTATGTCTTTGTTGCTTTGTATGTCCCTCCCCCATGGTATAACCCCTGCTGTCACTATATATTATGTTGGCATAAGTGGAAGGGAAGGGAAAAAAACAAATCGTTAAAACAGGGATACAGGAGGACCCATTTCAACAATGAGATGTACAAGTTGTTATGTCGAAAAACGAACTTTACAACTTTGGTGGGGGAGACAGGGGTAGGATGCAAAGGGATGGGAAGGGGAAACAAAGGAGGAGGGTACAATGCTTGATAAGAAATGTACTCATTATCTTGCCCATGTAATTGTAACCCCTCTGTACAGTATTTTCACAATAAAAACACGTTTATAAAAAATACAATGTACATACATATGTATATATATGAGTTAATCTTTCAACAAAGTAAAAATTCATTTAAGAAATTCTATAACCAACTATCTTCTGGTTTATATTCATATTCTGCACTCACCGGAACAGCAGCCATAAGAGTGGGCTTCAGGACAGTACAGTCGCCTTTGCTTCCCTTTTTAATTTTGCTGGACTATATTAAAGAAAATGCATGATCAGGAAAAACAATCTTAGCAGAAAATGGTGTCATTAATGTATTGATAACAAAGAAGTTACACGTGGAATTTGATCTATTTCTCTATGAATTGTATGGCTCTATCTGTTGTAACTACTATACATAAAAGTTTGAAGTTTAATTGTATTACTGGTTTATCCTATAGATTATGGCTTTTAGCACACTGCAGCCTTTGTTATAAGAGAAACTCTGATTCAGTTTGACAACAAATCCTGTGTCTTCCCCTCCTTCCCTTCTTCATTCCTTAACTATTATCTGGGATTTTAAATATCAGATCAGTAAGTAGTGAAATTGCTAAAGTCACCTGCTGAAAAGATAAACAGAATCTCCTGAAATGCAGTTCATTAGTCTGTAAATTAAGATATGTTTTAGCCACTGCTAATGGAGGGAAGATGACTAGCCTTTAAGAAGCAGTGTAATCCTCAAGAACTACCAACTTTGTCATGTAGTGTTCTTCTGCTGGTAGACCTGAATTGTTTTTCTCCTAATTTGATTATTATGGATAAACGAGACAAAATAACTTCTTGTGTTGATGTATGTGCAAGTGTGTATATATTTCTGAGTATATAGGAAGACTAATATAGAAAACAAGCTTTTTTAAGTCCTTCATATAATCTTCTATATGTTATCAACCAGTTTTTATACAGAGCCAGTTCAAAGCATTAACAGGAGAGACAAAGAGCCCTCTTTTCTTTATTATGTATTCTTTTTTTTTTTTTTTGGTCGGTCATGGCGATTGAACTCAGGGCCTAGGTGCTGTCCCTGAGCTTTTTGCTCAAGGCTAGTTCTCTACCACTTTGAGCTACAGCTCCACTTCTGGTTTTCTTGTGGTTAATTAGAGACAAAAGTCTTGTGGACTTTCCTGCCTCAGCTAGCTTCAAACTACAACCCTCAGATTTCAGTCTCCTGAGTGAGTAGCTAGGATTATAGGTGTGAGCCACCAGTGCCGGGCTAATTATTTATTCTTAGGAATATAGGTTGGGTGATTCATATTCAAAATGCTTGGGACCAAACAGGTTTCACATTTGAGATTATTTGGGTTGTAGAACATTAGCATCTACAAAAAGTTATCCTGGAATGGGACTAAAGTCTAAACATAAAATTGATTTAAGCACTTTATACCCATAGCTGTAAGGTAATATTTTACATTTCATTACTCCTGTGCTTTGTGACTTTTCACATGAGATCTAGTATGTAATTTTTCCACTTGTGGAATTATGTCGGTGCTTAAAAAATTTGAATTTTGCAGCATCTTGTAGTCCAGATGTTCAGGTTAGGGGTATTCCACCTGTACTTATCAGTTCCTTTGTTTCATTATGACCACAATAACATTAGTCATGACACTTAAAAAGTGGGCGTGAATGTAAACAGGTTTCTAATGCACTAGACCTGGGCCTAACAGACAACAAGAATTAAATCAGACTAATGATAGATTCCATGAGTGATAGTCTCTCTACCTTCTAAACTTCCTTAAAGGGGAAAAGTACATGCAAAAGCTTATGGAAAAATATTTACATCTAAATAACATCTCTGAATATAAAGTAAAACCATCATATTGCTTAATACATAAGCAGAACAGATTGTTCTAATTTTTTTTGTAATTCAAGCTTTGTCTTTTCTAGATGAGCTTCTATTAGTTTTACAGCTTACTTATCCTATTTATGAACCTAGCAGATTTTAAAGGTGAAATTTTCAAGTGGGCTAAGTGATAGAGTTTAATGCAAATACAACACCATCACTCATAAATAAGTTGTGTTCCATAAAATACAATGTTAGTAGCTGTTTGAAAAAGAACACTTCCTCACAGAAAAAGTCATTTTAAAAAGAGGCTGGTTAGCCATGTGTGGTGCTGCATGCTTATAATCCCAGCACTTAGGAGAGGTAGGCAGAAGGATCTTAAGTGTGAACCCTAGGCTATATATAGTGAGATCCTACCTAAAAAACAAAAACAGAAGAAGGGAGATAACTACATTATCTTTGTGGGGTGTGTATTCTGGCAATGACTGGCAAGGAACACAGGGATATCTTTTTTTTTGGGTCCGGTCGTGGGGCCTGAACTCTGGGCCTGGGCACTGTTCCTTAGCTCTTCAGCTCAAGGCTAGTGCTCTACCACTTGAGCCACAGCGCCACTTCCGGCTTTTTTC
>NW_012267304.1:4694272-4725404 GCF_000151885.1 Dipodomys ordii
CAGAGTTCAGGCCCCATGACCGGACCCAAAAAAAAAAAAAAAAAAACAAAACTCCTGATGAAGCCTAAGAGAAAGTTCTGAGTGAACTAAAAATACCTGAAGTTTTAGTAATAAGCCAAACAACATAACTTAATATAACAATAAACATTGCAAGGTTTATCACCTGGTCAGATAGTGTTAGTGGAGAAGAATATCCAATCCTGCAGCCATAGGTAAAGCAAGATATCTCTGCTGTCAATTCTAGCACGTGAGCCAAAGGTAAGTAGCCAATGTATGTGTCCTTTGGTCTGAAACACAGTAAGACAAAGGTTTTAACTAATCTGGAAAAGGACATATTATTAAAGCCAGGCATGGTGGTATACACCTGTAATCATAGCATCAGGAGGAAGCAGATATATTAGAAGTTTGATGCCAGCCTGGGTCACATCATGAGACTCTGAAGGAAGGGAATGGAGGAGAAAAAAGAAAAAGAAAACAAAAGAAGGACATTTTAAATTGGAAACATTGGTAACTTTATCACTTCGATGTACACTGAGTTTAGAGAATGCTGAATATGAACTCTGTATTTCTTTTTTCTTTTCGTGGGGTTTGAACAGCCTGGGCACTTTCCCTCAGCTCTTTAGCTCAAGGCGAGTGCTCTACCATTTGAGCCTCAGCACCACTTCTGGTTTTCTGGTGGTTTATTAGAGATAAGAGTTTCACAGACTTTCCTGCCTGGGCTGGCTTTGAAACTCAATCCTCAGATCTCACCCTCTTGAGTAGCTGGATTACAAGCGTAGAACTCTGTATTTCTAAAAATACAGGTTAATGATTCTCTCTTACCCGAGTCCAGGGATTCTTTCACATTGACCTGTCATTCCAGCTATCAAGTTGCTATGATGCATCATCACTCCTTTAGGGCGGCCAGTAGAACCACTGGTATACATGACAATGGCCATGTCAGAAGGAGATGGTCGATTTGGAGGAATGCTTGCTAAATGAATGAAAAAAGAAACACACCATATTTTCTTCATTTAAAAGGTTAAACTGCTTGTCAATAAGGTATTTTGATTTGATGTAATGAGAAACAATTTAAAGAAAGTAATCTGAGTTAACAATCACAATAGAACTGGTGATTGATTTCTGATTACAATGAGAAGTTCAATTTGGCCCATGTTTAACAAAAATCCCTCTAATCATCCGTCTTTAGTGTTGTGGGAAGTTTTTTGAGGGCTTTGAAGAAACACTAGAGTTTTGTATATAAGCTCCTCAGGCCTCTGTGTTCTCATCTTTAAAAAGACTTGTCTGAACTGGATTATGGGCTTTTACCACAGGTGAACCTTAAAAGCACAGGCAGAGCTTAAACAAAATACTAGTTTTCAAAGTTCAATTTCTGTATGTCTGGAATAGAAGATAAGCTCTACAGGGACTCTCAGATGTACTCCTGATTGAAAAGCATGAGAAATTGGTCTTTAAAATTTTAATGGCACATTGGAGCTTCCACTTTCATGATCACACTAACCTAGTAACTTCCTGTCCTTCCCAGAATAATCAAAACGCATTATCATCAGAATTAAAAGGCAACTTAACAAGATTATTATTATTATAACAAGATTATTAGAATAATAATCTATTTGTGACAATGACTTACTTTTTAAAAATAAACCAGTTAAAATTAAAAATCTAGAAAGCAAGATTTATCTGTAACAAAAGACCAAGTTATACATATAAACTAACTGAATCAAATGCTTCTAAAGGTATCTACTGTTATTGTTATAAACCAAGCAAATAGACTGCAATTCTTCTGAAAATTAACTAAAATAGAAGAAATAAAGTTCTTATTCTAACCACACAATAAAACTTCATACATGTCCACTTTGAATAAACAAGCAAAAGTTGTCATCATAATACTGTCTACTTAGATAAGAATCACAAAAGTACACAGACCCTATGTATTCTAGAGATGACTAAAATGAGATATGTGGGCTATAACATTTATTGATGAAACAAAATAATGAGGAATGAAAGAAATCCTCTTTTCCGCCAATGTCCTTTGGTGGTGAATCAGCAGAATTGGCAACAGATTCTCACCAATCAGAATTTTCCAAGCCACCCTGGTACTGAGAAATAATTCTCCATAGGTTTCTTGTTTTTCTGCAAACCTTACAAATAGAAGCTTAGTGCAATTTTTACACAGAAATTCTCTCTCTCTCTGCCTCCCTTCCTCCCTCTCTCTCACAGTATGTATGATTACTGTCCAGAATCATAAAGATAATAAGAGATTTGGTTTTTCTAAGTTCAGAGTTCCTTGTCTATCATCAAAATGCTAACTCAAACTACTGTTTAATAAAAAAATAAAAATAAAAACCTCCTTCATCTCTGACCTAAAAGTCTGCTGTCTCCAAAATATCTGGTTAGGTTCACTTGCAAGTAGGGTAAAATGACAGCTTTATCATTTCAACCATGATAGAAAGGTACATTATGACCTATATTTGCTACTGTAACATATATTTCTTCTCTAGTGGTAAAATACTCAAGAGGCTAAGTAGAGGTTCATCCAACATTTCTCTTGCCCATGAATTCTTTACTCATCTGTACAGTATTGTGACCTTCACTTTCAACGATAGAAGAAAACTTAAATGGAGTATTAATTTCCACCACTCCCTTTCCCAGTGACTCACTGATATTTTGTTGCAAGCTGAATTTACCTATTTGAAATGAAATACCAGTCACTAACTCAATGGTAGAAAAATCCCAAGCATCAATCTTAGTAAGCAGCTTTGCATTCTGTGAGACATCAATAAACTCACTAGCTCTAAGCATGAAAGGAAACATTTACTAAATGTAAGGCCTGAGATGTATTCCTTTTATCAATCCAAATTTGAAGGTCATCATTGTTTATTTTTTAAAAGATATGTTAGCACAGGGCTGGGAAGGTGACTCAGTGGTAGAGTGTTTGCCTTGCATGTATGAAGCCCTGGATTCCTCAGCACCACATAAGCAGAAAAGGTCAGAAGTGGCACTATGGCTCAACTGGTAGAGCACTAGTCTTGAGCTGACGAGCTGAGGGATAGCATCCAGGCCCAGAGTTCAGTCCCAGGACAAAAAAAAAGATGTATTGGCACAAACTGCATAAAAGTCTGAATCATTTATTACAACTTCACTATTAAGCAAATTTTAAACAATGGCTACCTCTTGAGAAGGAAAGAAAATGTTAAACCATATGTAGTTTTGATAGCTTTTAAACATTTTTAAACTTTTTTGACATCAAAGAACTTTGTTTCTATTTTTCCTAACCTACTGAAATATCAGATCTTGAATAGATGAATAAATTCATTTTAACTACTTACAGTTTTCTGGCTTGGATCCCAACTCTTCTACTGACTGCATGCTGTGAATCTCAAATCCTTCAGGGTATTCTGCTTTATTGACAGTCTTATTATCCACATAAATGATGTGTTTAACACAACTGATTTCTAACAATGCAGTCTGTTGAGCAGAAAGAAAGCTCAGCTATTAAAACTGAGGTACCACATAAATTTACTTATTGAACATCTTCCAATCCTACCAGTTGACACTATTATAATAAAATTTCACTGTTAAGAGCAACTGTGTAGACAAATCCACTAAACTCTAATACTGTCAACATAGTATATAAACCATTCATAAAAGATGAAGGCTAAATAACAAAACAATTAAAATAACAATAATAGTAAGCTGCAGATCAGCCTGAGCCCCAAAGAAAGAACCAATCACAAAACTTAAAAACTAAAACTAAACTAAAATTAAATCTTAGGTGATAGTAATACAGGATTATTTTTTACTAGCATATTTTTATATTTATTTATTATTTGTATGATTATGTGAAGTTAGTATTGTTTCAAATAGCTTGTTATAACCACTAAACAATCTATAATAATAAAACATAAACAACAACCAAGGATTCAAAACACGTCACTAGAGTAAATCATTTAACCAGAAGGAGGACTATGAGACATAGAAAAAAAGGAAGGCATTGCACCAAGACCAGAAAACAAGTCTCAAAACGGCTGCAGCAAGACTTATAATCAAATGTAAATGGAATGAATCTTCCAATTAAAAGATATAGAACAACTGAATGGGTTTAAAAGACAACACCTAACTATATGTTGCTTATAAAATCTCACTTCATCTCAAATGACACTAATTAACTGAACATGAAGGGACAGAATAAGATGGATTCCATGAAGATGGAATCCAAAACACAGCAGAGGTAGCCATACAAATCTCAGAGAAAAAAAATTAATCAAAATCAATGAAGAAAAAAGTAGGGCAATTACATGATGAGAAAGGATTTGATTCAGCAAGAGGAAACAATTCTAAGTATATATGTATGCAATACTGGCACATCCAAATATATAAAGCAAGAGTTAATAGATCAAGAGAAATAGATTCAGTAAACGTTGAGAACCTTCATAGCTCACATTGTAGCAGTAGACATATCTCCAGATAAAAACCCAAAGAAACAGAGCAGAGTTAAATTATGCCCTAGAACAATTAGCCTAATGGGCACAGAACTTTGAATTCAATAGCTGGCAAATACACACATTTTCTCATTAGCACATGAAACATTCTCCAAAAAGCAAGTCTCATAAAAATTTTAGAAATTCAGGCTAGGAACCATTGCTCATTCCTGCAATCCCAGCTACATGAGAGGCACTAGGAAAGTGGAGACCATCCATGGCAATATATTAGCAGGGCATTATCACAAAGAACAAGCAAGACAGGGTAGCCCCTGCCTATAATCCTAGCTATACAAAAGGTAGGCGGCTAGGGCTGGGAAGATGGCTCAGTGGTAGAGCGCTTGCCTTGCATGCATGAGGCCCTGGGTTCGATTCCACAGCACCACATAAGCAAAAAGAAAAAAGCCGGAAATGGCACTGTGGTTCAAGTGGTAGAGCACTAGCCTTGAGCTGAAGAGCTGAGGGACAGCGCCCAGGCCCAGAGTTCAGGCCCCACGACCGGACCCAAAAACAAAACAAAACAAAAGGTAGGCGGCTAGTCCTGATGCAAGATCAGAAGACCCTATCTGAAAAAGTTAAAACAAACAGGGCTAGAACATGGCTTCAAGTGATACAACACTTGCCTAGTTTAAGCATGAGTTCAAACTCCAATTATAACCAAAGATATTTTTACATTGAAATATAATTATCTTTTCTTGCCATAAGACAATTAAACTAGAATAGCAAGTAAAGTTTTGTAAACTACATAAATACGTGAAAATTGAACAGCTTACTCTTAAACAATGGATCAAGACAGGAAGAAAAAAAGTTTTAATTCTTGAAACAAATGAAAATGTAAACATGATACTAAGACCTATGGGATGCTGTAAAGCAGAACTAAGAAAGAGGTTTATAGCAATCAATATCTATATCAAAAAAGAAAGCCAGGTACTAGTGGCTCACACCTATAATCCTAGCTATTCAAGCATCTCAGCTGGGAATCAAGGTTTGAAGCCAGCCCAGGCAAAAAGCAAGAAGTGGAGGTGTGGCTCAAGTAGTAGAAAAAAGCTAAGCAAGATCATGAGGTCCTGTGTTCAAGCCCTAGTACTAGCACAAGAAAAAAAAGGAAGGGTTTGAGGTCTATCACAGTGCCAGGTAACACTTATCTCTCAAGTGCAAGTTTCCTTCCAGTCCATGAGGCAGAAAGAGCTCAAAGAAAAATAACTAATTCATCCCAAAGAAATAGAAAAACAAAATCAAACTCCAAAATTACTACAAAGAAACAATAAAAGCTAGAGCAGAAATAAATGTAATAAGAGACAAAAAATTCAAAAGACCAACAAGAAATGAACTCACTATTCAAAAAGATAAACAAAATATATAAACTTATATGGATTAAGCAAAAAAATTGAATAAGCAAAATCAGAGATATAAAGGCTGGTATTACAACTGATACCACAGAAATACAAAAGATCGTTAGAGGTTATTATGAACAACTGTATACCAACAAGTTTGGTAGACTAGAAGGGCAAATTCCTGGATGCATATGCCTTAACAAGACTGAATCATAAAGAAATAGAAAAATGAACAAGTAGTAATATTGAATCAGTAACCAAAAGTCTCCCATAAAGAAAAACCCAGAGTTGAGAGCCAGTGGCTCACACCTGTAATCATAGCTACTCAGAAGGCTGAGATCTAAGGATCACAGTTCATAGTCAGCCCTGCCAACAAAGTCTGGGGGACACATGTCTCTAATTAGCCAGCAAGCTAGTAATTCCACAACAGTGTAGATATATACATCAACATTTTTAAAAAAAACAGCAGCATTTGGATATACCAAGAATAAATTATCTCTAAAAGAAAAATAAAAGGACAGTGATTACCAAAAAATTAAGTGTCTAGGAACAAATTTAACTGGAAAGGCGAAAGATCTCTACAATGAAGATTATAAAACATTGATGAAAGAAATTGAAGAGGACAAAACAAATGTAAAGACACTCCTGTACAATGGTTAGAAGAATGTCTGTTCTACTGAAAGCAATCTACAGATTCCGCGCAATTTCTGTTACAATATTATAGTTAAACAAAAATTGAATACTCCAAAGTAATTTTGCACAAAATGAATAAAGCAGAACACAAACCATATGACATCATAATACTCTATAAATTGCAGTAATCCAAACAGTATGGTATTATTTATGCACAACAGCTCACAGCTGTAATCATAGCTATTCATGAAGCTATGATGACAAGGATTACAATTCAAGGTTAGCCCTGGCAGAAAGTTCACAAAGCCCCCATTAACAACCAACAAAACCTGGGTTCTGTGGCACTAGTCTGTCATGTCAGCTACATGGGAATCATAAGTAGGGAGAACACAGTCCAGGCCAGTAGCAATAAACAAATAACTCAATTAAAATTGAGCAATGTATCTAAATACACATTTCTCAAAGAAAACAAATGACTAACAAGCATAATAAAATGTCAACATTATTAATCATCAGGGCAATGCAAATCAAAATCACATTGAGAACATCTCACTCCAGGAGAATATTAAGAAGGCTAAAAATACAAGTGTGACAAATGAGTTCCTATAAACTATCAGTGGGAATGTAAATGAGTATAGCAACTACAGATCTTCTGCAAAAACTTAAAAACAGAAGTACCACATAATTCAGAAATTCCAGTGCTGGGTATATACATAAAATAAATTAAGTCAGTATGCAGAAGAGACCTGAACACTCTCATATTTGTTACAATGTTATTCACAATAGCCAAGAACTGGAGTATCTATCAACTCAGTATTGAATAAAGGAAGTGTGGTACAGTGATTTAAAAAGAATGAAATCTGTCTATTGTAATAATATAATTGGAACTAAAGATGATCATGGGAAAACAAGCCAGGAATAAGAAGATAATAAGAAGACACAAGACCTCAAAGGAATCTAAAAAGTTGATCTTACAGAAGTTGACACCGTGATACCCACAAGACAATATATTGAAGTAGACAGCGTGATACCCACAAGACAATATATTGGAAATGAACTTTACAACTTGGAAGTGGGGAAGAGTGAGAAAGGCAGGAGATAGGGGGAGAACAACAAGGGAGGGCAAAACAATGCTCCACGAGAAATGTACTCATTGCCTTACTCCAGTAACTATAACTCCTCTGTACAGCATATATTGTAAACAATAAAATAAAATTAAAAAAACAAGAAGTTGACAGTGACCAGAGGCCAGGGAGAGAACAGGGGAGAAGGAGTGGGCGAGGTTGATCAGAAGGAACTAAGTTACAGTGAGATAGGAGAAGCAAGAGATTCAAATGTCCTACTAGAAGACTGACTATAGATAATAATAATGGACTGTATATTTCAAAAACCTAGAAGAGATGGGCACCAGTGGCTCATACCTGTAATCTAGCTACTCTGGAGACTGAGATATGATAATCACAGTTTGAAACCAGCCCAGGCAGACAAATTCAAGAGACTGCTATCTCCAATTAACTAGAAAAGCCTGGAACTAGAAATGTGGTTCAAATGGTAGAGCACCAGCTGTGAATGAAAAGCCAAAGCAGAGTGAGAGGCTTTGAGGTGCATTTCCAATACAAGCACAAAAATGAAGAAGAAAAAAAATATTGATAGCTTTAAATTTCTTTAGGGGTTAATGATAAAGAAACATAGATCCCATGGTTTCCCTTATTTGCAATAACTAGTATATGTCTGAGTCAAGCAGAAAAGGTCAGATAAGTTGATGTTAGGGAAATGAACCCTAAGATATGTATTCAAATGTTTTTTTTCTTTCAGGCGATTGTTTCTAACACATTTATAAGATTATTTCTTTGTTGTTTTGTATGTTCCTCCCCCACGGTAAAACCCCTGCTTTCACTATATTTGATGTTGGTATAATTTGTGGAGGGGAAGGGAAAAAACAAATCGTTTAAATAGGGATACAGGTGGACCAACTGCAACAATGAGACATACAAGCCGTTTTCTCCTGGTGGGGGGGAGGACTACGTGGGGGAGAGGGGAAGATGGGAAGGGATAAGAAGGGGAAACAAAGGAAGAGTCTACAATGCTTGATAAGAAATGTACTCATTATCTTGCCCATGTAATTGTAACCCCTCTGTACAGTATTTTCACAATAAAAAAATATGAAAAAAACAAGTGATAAATGAAGAGAATAGGTATATTTATCATGATTTAAATATTGTGCAATGTGTGTATATGTATGTATGTAGAAATATGACATGGTTCCCCACTCATATGCATAGTTAGGTTTTATGTATTAGTCAAAAATGACTTTAAGTTTAAAATAAAACTTCATACTTACCTTAAGTTTACTTTCCAAAAGTTCAACACTAGTAATCAGATAAGAAGCTTCAGATTCATTTAGCCCATGGACCACTGCTTCTTTGCCAAGTGTGGCATATAAAGTCACAACTATGTAGTAGAAAATAAACAAGTAAATTATAAATGCTTACTAGAAAACATATGTATTGAATTTTTTCGGGGGGGAGGAGGGTCCGGTCGTGGGGCCTGAACTCTGGGCCTGGGCACTGTCCCTCAGCTCTTTAGCTCAAGGCTAGAGCTCTACCACTTGAGCCACAGCACCACTTCCGGCTTTTTTTCTTTTTGCTCATCTGGTGCTGAGGAATCAAACCCAGGGCTTCAGGCATGCAAGGCAAATGCTCTACCACTGAGCCACCTTCCCAGCCCAGTTACTATCTCTAATAGGAGTTACTGGATGTCTATTAGTCACACTGTTGCATTCTATTTTAGAGATGGAATACATGCAGAATATTGTCTAAATTACGCCTAGATTTCTGCAAAGTTTTTTTTGTTTGTTTTCATTTCTTTTACTTTTACAGTGCTGAAGATCAAAGTTACAACCTGACACATGCTAGGGGAGTATTTTACTGTTGAGTTATATACAGCCTAGAACATCTGCTTTGAAAATGGAAGCATCTTAAACCAAAATTCCATGTGTAATCAAAGTCGTTTGAAACCACAAGTCACTTACGTGGAAAGTTGAACTTAAAACAGGTCTGAGCTGCGATCATCCATTCAGCCCTGGTCTCACAGAAAATGGCAATGGTGTTCTTTGGTTTCAGTCCCAATGCAGTGAGTCCACTACCGAAGTTACTCACTCTGCGATTTACTTCAAGATAATTTATCCATTTATAGTTCCCAAGGATTAACTGTAAAAGTGAGACATTCCCTAATATTAGTATATTTATCCAAATAGGTAAATAATACACAAGTCTAAAAAGGCCCTGGAGTACCTAAATGCTATGAACACCGTCTGAGAATTCATTACATAGCACTATAATAGAATGCCAGCATTCCTAAATTGTACTGAATTTTTTTTTTGAGGTGCAGGGGATTAAGCACTCAATCTGGTACACATTCAACTGCTAAATGCAGTTCATTTATAA
Organism: Dipodomys ordii; assembly: GCF_000151885.1. Classification (NCBI taxonomy): domain Eukaryota; kingdom Metazoa; phylum Chordata; class Mammalia; order Rodentia; family Heteromyidae; genus Dipodomys; species Dipodomys ordii. The sequence goes on from NW_012267304.1 coordinate 4,704,167, forward strand.
CAAAGTAATATGTACTTTCATCCTTTAAAAAATAATAATGCACAATAGTTTTACCTTCTTAAAAACCTTTCCATTTGGCTGCATTTCATTTTCTTCACTCAGGATTTCCCTGGTGCCAAGGCTGTCCTTCTTCCCAAACTTGGATACAGCATGGTCAAATAATTTATCCAGGGTGTCTGCTCCAGGGATGTCTATGACAGCTAGTGAGTCGAAGTGTGTAACAGAGCGATATGGACTTCCGGGTTTGTCTGAAGTGGGCTTAGCTTTTATTCTCTTTGCCATAGCGTTTTTCTTCTTGGCATTGGTAAGAAAATACCATGGAATAAATATAAGGGCACTGTATATTGTTATTAACAAGTGGACAGGAAGCAAAATAATGGTGAGCACATTTAGTTTAAGTTTCATGGTGGGTGGTGTCTACAATGGCGCTTATTTTTTGTTACTCTTTGGCTTCTGAGAGCCTTATTTTGCTGAAGAAGGCAATAATGGAAGCAGCAATGAGAGGAGCAGTAGAGCCAAGGCAGTTGAATTTTAGTGATAAAGTGAAAGTTAGTAATCTTTGGAAGCTGACAATAAAATAACACCTGTAGATGAACACAATGAACCAGGCAGAGAGAGCAGGAAAAAAAAAAACAAGAATATTAACAAGTTGATAGCACAATTCATTTAAATACTCAGGTCTTTATTAGTTTATATAATTGATACAGAAAGCTGAAATAACTGGTATGAAAGACTCAAACATTATCATTTGAAGCCCTCATAATGATTTTTAGTGTACTAACTCTGAATTTGATTTTATTTCTGGGTTTTGAAGTTTATTCATAGCCTGTTCATCATTCTGTAAGTCAAGCAGCTAGTACTCTTGTTAATGCCTAGATGAATGAATAAATACGATATCTAAGCTGAGCCAAACTCTGGGAATGTAAAATATGACAATAATGAAGTTTCACTCAAATTCGTATATGTAAACAAGATAGCTTCAAATAGGATTGGGTTTTGTATCCAAACTATTGAAGGGAAGGGGAACACTATCAGATTAGGTTTAATTCTCAAAGAGCAATGAAAAACCTTATTCTGTGTTATTTAAAGGTTGTTAGGTAATGTTGACTACATTGTAGTCTCTAAGTAGCAGTGATCTGATTGCACAGAAATTTTGCAAGGGACAATGAGATGTACAAGATGCTATGTCGAAAAACAAACTTTACAATTTAGGTGAGGGTAGCGGGTTGGGGGGAGTAGCTGGGGAGGTGGGAGGGAAGGGATGGTGAGGGCAAAACAAAGGAGGAGGCAACAAAGCTGGATAAGAAATGTACTTATTACCTTGTTCATGTAACTGTAACTCCCCTGTACAGTATTTTCACAATAAAAAACAATTTAAAAAAATAAATTTTGCAAAGGTCAATGTTGGGCTCAAAATTGTACCAGTTGCATGGAAAGAGTGGCCAACAGCTTAAATTCTATGAAGTCCTGGTCGCTCCCTGCTACAAGTAGCATATCAAAAGCAATTAGCACCTAAGATTGGCTCAGTTGCTATTCAAACTTCGGCAGGATGGGAGGTGCCCGATAAAACATCTTCTCTAATAAAAATTCGCACAGACTGAGTGCATATCAAGTGGACTTGCTCTCATTGAAGCAGGGGTCAGGTATGTCCCATCCAGAAGCTTCCCTGGAAATCCATGCCCAAGGTGAGCCCTGAATGAGTCACTTCCAATGAAAAGCTTAACTGAAGGCTGTGGTGTGCAGCACAAGCAATGGATGTAAAATGACCAAGAGTAACTAGAAAGAGCTTTGTGGAGATTAGATTGAAGCTGGACCTTATGTCAAGCATCTGGACTAAAGGAAAAATGGATAATGGTCCAGGCTGGGAAATCACAAGAAGATACGGAGGACAGAATGAATGGGCTTTGGGTGTATGTTGGCTAAAGAGTCCATGAGAGTGCAGAAACTGACAAGTCATGCAAAGTAATTTTTATTTGATTAGGCGGAAAAATGGGGGCCACTTAAGGTCAGAAAAACAGTGCCACTGGAAAGGAGTTGCAGAAATAGTCTCAGAATTCTTTCTCTCTGGGGATCTGCCTTCCATAGAGAAAGATTTTTGTGTGTGTGCGAATGGCAGCATATTCCAGCTATAAAATTAATATATAAGTTCAGCTTGACAAGATTAAAGTGAACTCCATCCTTCTTTGACTCTCAGAAACAATTAACTGAACCAAGCTTGCTGTTTATTTTCACCCTAATTACTACAAAAGGGTAACATACTCCTGCCTCAGTCTCCATTCAATGTCTTTCAGCTGGGTATGGAAAAACAAGCAAATAACCAGACAGCCACTGAGCTTTAGTGCCATCCTGCCATTCACTGCCTCTGAAATCATCTGTATGAGTCCAGATCAGACTGTATTATTAGCTCTACCCTCTTATTAGAGAAATTAATCCTTTTCAGAATGCAATGAGAATCATTAACCTAATTCCCTGCAGTAACAATCAAAATGATAAACCCAATTCCAGGGGATTCATGAGTTTCTAGAAACACATTTATGAACTCTACTGGGTGACAGAAACAATGAACTAAGAATTTCTGCCCCACATGAATGCCTTGGGACCTTTATTATATACTGGGCCTCCCTTCTTTTTGTTTACTTTTTAATATCTTTAAATACGTTTTTCAATTAACACACGTTTGGAGTATGAAGGAGTATTTCACCCCAATATTTCCAAACACACACACAGTGTAATTTAAACAAATTCATCCCCTCCACAAGACTCTCATTGCTTTCATTCACTACACTTTAAAACTGCCTTCTCAGGGGCTGGGGGTTTAGCCCAGCGGAAGGGCGCCCGCCCGGCGCGCGCAAGGCCCTGGGTTCGGTCCTCAGCCCTGGGAGAAAAAAAAACTACCTTCTCAGTCTCTCTCATAAGTCTGGTCATTATTTCTTCAAGATAAGGTATGACAAGTGTCTTGGTGTCCAGGCTTCAATAACACAAGATCTTCCTCTCTAACAGTCTTGTTTCCCATCAGCATTTTTATGATAATCTAGGTCCACAATAATCTTTTCTTTGCCTAATTTCCTACATTAATATCTACCATCTATTAGGATACTTTATTATATAACTGTCATTTCTAAGCATCTGGGCACTTAACTGTAGAGCACAGACAAGTATGCTCAGGGTTGAGAACTTTTTCTTATGACAAAGATTTTGTAATGGCATTTAATAAGCCCTAACAGACAGTAACAGATAAGCTACATACATAATTAAAAAATAATTTCATTACATTTTTTACTTAAACATAAATATTCAGGAATAATATTAGAATATAAAAAGCATGTATTCTAATTTATAAAATGGCCCTATGGAGTCACACCATCAAAGTAGAAATTGTCAAGCTTGGGAGTAAGAAATACATACAGATAGAAAACAGCCCCTGAAAAGCTATATATAATTTAATTGAATTTAAACTGCATTGTATTTTTAGTCATTCATGTTGTATATATTTAATCTTTTGTGTGTATTTGCTCTAAGTCTTTGAGTAAGAAAAACAAATACCTTGTACATAATCATCATTGTTTAGTATAAATATAAACATAAACACACAGAAATGCTAGGCAATGCTTGAAAAGCCTTCAGATGATAAGAGACCATGGGGATCATTTAGTTCCAAAGTTTTCAAATCCTTTTGGCAGTGATGAGGGAGTCTTGGGTCACCCAGCTAAATAAAATCGTATATGGATGTGACAATACAAATATAGATAAAAATAAAAAGTAAAGTTCTTCTGGTAGAGGGAAGGTTGATACAGCTCCTGAAGGGACTCCTTAGAGCCTCCAGTTCAAATAAATATTTGAAATACTATATTGTCTGATCCTTTATCATACAGAGAAGCAAAGAGTTACAGATCATACATTGAGCATCAATAGCTCTTTTAGGCAAACCAGTTTCATCTCTGCCCAGTTTTGCCTATCATCCTGAAATCTTTTTTGCCCAAAGCTGTTTGGGGTTACACTCAGTTTACTGATGAATACATTTCAGAAAAAGATTTCATTACATTAGCAATTAACTTCAAAATTTGTGGGAAAAAGTTTACATGTGGTGTGAGGCAGTACATGCCTGTAATCATAGTAAGCCAGAGGCTGATGCTGGAGGATCATAAGGTCAAGGCTATATAATGAAACCTTTCTTTAAAAAATGTCGGGGGGAGGGGTGGAGCTGGGAAGGTGGCTCAGTGGTAGAGTGCTTGGCTTGCATGAATGAGGCCCTGGGTTTGATTACTTAGCACCACATAAGCAGAAAAAGCTGGAAATGGCCTGTGGTTCAAGTGCTAGAGCTAGCCTTGAGCTGAAGAGCTCAGGGACAGCACCGAAGCCCAGAGTTCAGGCCCCATGACCGACAAAAAAAAAAGTTGGGGGCTGGGAATGTGGCTTAGTGGTAGAGTGCTTGCCTAGCATGCACGAAGCCCTGGATTTGATTCCTCAGTACCACAGAAACAGAAAGAAAAAAAAAAAGCAGGAAATGGCGCTGTGGCTCCACTGGTAGAGTCCTAGCCTTGAGCAAACAAGCTCAGGGACATTGCCAGGCCCTGAGTTCAAGCCCCAGGACTGCCAAAAAAAAAGTTAAAAAGCAAACAAAAAAGAGTTTGTAGATGATTACACTGCTGAGCACTAAATACAAACATGAGTACGATACATCCTCAGTCCTATTTTACATGCATATATGTATTCATATGCAGGGTAGAACCAGAAAGAACCATAAATAAGGCAGCATATAAGGAATCCGATAAAACTCTAAAGAAAATTGTTGCAGTTTGGTGTGGAGAGGGAAGAGATAGTGTAGTAAATTAAATTGTCAAGAATGGTTACACAAAAATCAAACATCACAGTATTTGTGATGGTGTAAAGGACAGGTGTGTTTTCCAAAGGAAAGGACAAGACTAGAAAATGAGGACAGTTCCACCAGGGTAAAGAGATGTATAAGAAAATGGGTGGAGCAGAAATGTACAGGATATGTCTGAGAAAAAGCAAGTCTTGTACATGCTTAATGCTTTCTGCAGTGACTGTGGTTCCACTTTTATAAGTCTAAGAGGAAATGGAATGATTACCCAGGCAATTTTACTAAAATGATGCTAGACCATAAAAAGACACATGCGTGTGATAATTTGGCACCTGGAGAATAAAGACTGCTATTGTGTCATTGGTTAGTATAAATATAAATATAAACACACACAAATACTAGGCAACGCTTGAAGAGCCTTCAGATGATGAGAGACCAGAGGGATCATTCAGTCCCAAAGTTTTTAAGTCCTTTTTAGCAATGATGAGGGAGTCAGGGGACAATATGTTGTATACAGAGGACAACATCTATCTCCAATGCCAGGTTGTAAAGTGGGCTACACTAAATTAGGGGATCTCACTTCTAACTTTAGTGTCTGCTGTCAAGTGGGACATTGAGCAAATGATGTGACTTGTCCCTTTTGGAGCTCTACGTCAGTCATTTTATAAAACATGAATACTATTTTTACTATCTAATTCATAGTATTATAGGGGGAATCATTAGTCTTCCTCCATTTAAATTCCACAGGTCATTGTAATCATCCCTGGCATATACTCGCAACTCTCTTGCCACTATCTTACTTTCTTTGCTTACTTAGATAAATTACATTTTGGATCGAATCTCATTCTCCACCGAATTTACGCCTGTTCCCATGCAAGTATATCTGGAAAGCTGCATAGAAATGCTGAGTGTCTTGTTTCCATATTGCCCAGAAAGCTCCCTGAATTAGTCTATTTAGCCTTCTCTTCTTAGTTTCCTACCATATTCTCTCTTATCAGACCACCAATGCTTCTCTTACATCCTTATTCTCAAATGATGACTTGGCTTACTCTTTTTGTACAGAAAACAGGCACAATCCAAAGAGAATCTCCACATAAGTCCACTATATCTACCTACTTACTTGTACTTTGTGGCCATGTGCTTAACTAAGAAGTCCTCTGACAGAATGGACTGGCCATGTTCCAAGCTAAGCCTTCTGCCTACTATACCTTTGTTTATACATGGGCATTCAGGCACTGTGGCTCAAGTGGTAGAGTGCGAGCCTTGAGCAAAAAGCAGCTCTGGGACAGTGTGTAGGACCTGAGTTCAAGCCCAGGACTGGCAAAAAATCTAAAAGTAAACATACTGGATGATAAAAGACAAAAAATACACTTGGTCATAATAAATTATACTGGTCTCTAGATATTCAGAGTGAGACCAAAGGAGGATATTCTTAGGAGAGGAGCACAAAGACTCAAAAGCTATGTACATATGATCATATAAAATGGTATTTATCTAAATTAACTCCTCCAAATGCAAAGAACAGGGGTTTTGTTCCCCTTGGTGCTGTTTTTGCTTTCTCTACCTTTTGTCTTGTTTGTAAGTGTATCTGGAGAGTATAAAGGAGAGCACAGAAATGTTGGGACAAAGGATGAATAAATGCTGCAGTGATAATCATTAGGCACTATGTTTAAAATGAACTATACATCTCAGAGTGGGATGGGAGGGAAAAACTGGGAGAAACAAGGAAGAGGTAAACACTATTCAAAAAGAAATGAACTCGCTCTCTCTGCTCTTTTCTAGCTCTTTCTCAGCTCTTTCCTTCTCTTCTCTTTCCCAGCTCTCTTCTCTTTCCTAGCTTTCTCTTTCCCACCTCTTTCCCAGATGCTTTCTTTTCTATCTCTTTTCTCTCTTTTCTAGCTCTTTTCTCTCTCTTTCCCAGCTCTCTCTCTCTTTCCCAGCTCTTTCTTTCCCAGATCTCCCAGATCTCTTTCCCAGGCCTTTCCCCACCGTGTGGAGGACCAAGATGGCCTGGTGCCAGCCGGAACGATGAATAAACCTGAATACCACGTGTGTGGTACTGTTCTTACTCGGCTACCTCTTTTTAAAAACCTAACATAGATGACAACAAATACCACCCAATAGACTGCTTCACCCAGTGAAATGGAAGGCCAAGTGCTTCAATGCTTAAGAGTCTCCTCTACAAGAAAGACAAGCCAAAAGAAAGAGCCAGAGTGGAGCATGCATGAGCCATCAAGCAATCAGCACCAAGTCCAAGCAAGGAGATATGGGAGGAGCCTTGTGCTATAAAAAACTGCCCTCCAAGATGACTCCAATGGACTCCTCTTTGAAGCCCCTCAATAAATGGAGAATCTTGCTATTTTCCTTTGCTGCTCATTTTCAAATAAATCTGATCTGTCTGCTTAAAAAAAAAAAAAGAAATGAACTCATTACCTGACATAACTGTAACCTCTCTATATATCACCATTACAACCATTACAACAACAATTAAAAAAGAATTAAATAGCTGGGCAATGGTGGCTCACGCCTGTAATCCTTGCTACTCAGGAGGCTGAGATCAGAGGATCACAGTTCAAAGCCAGCCAGGTCAGGCAGGAAAGTCCATGAGACTCTTATCTCCAATAAATCACTCAAAAAACCGGAAGTGGTGCTGTGGCTCAAGCAGTAGAACACTTGCCTTGAGCTGAAGAGTGCAGGGACAGCACCCAAGCCCAGAGTTCAAGCCCCACGACCAACCAAAAAAAAACAAAAAAACAAAAAAAAAGAATTAAATAAAATCTACCCATACTACATACTACACATACACATACCATTTCTCAAAATGGATTAAAGACCTTAGCATCAAACCTGAATCTCTGAAACTACTGCAGGACAGAGTAGGAGAGACACTTGAATTTATAGGCACAGGTAGGAATTTCCTGAACAGAATCCCAGGGTCACAACAAATTGGAGAGAGACTCGACAAATGGGACTGCCTTAAAATAAAAAGTTTCTGCACAGCTAAAGTCATAGCAACCAAGAGCTAGAAAGACAGCGAACTAACTGGGAAAAAAATATTTACCAGCAATATTATCAGACAAAGGGTTAATATCCAGTATATACAGGGAGCTCAAAAAACTAATCCCTCCCAAACCTAACAAACCAATTACTAAATGGGCAAGGGAACTAAAGAGAGACTTCTTAGAAGAAGAGATAAAAATGGCAAAAAAAAAAAAACCACATGAGGAAATGTTCACCATCCCTGGTTGTAAAGGAAATGCAAATAAAGACAACCCTGAGATACCACCTTACCACAGTCAGAATAGCCCACATCCTAAAGTAGGCCAACAACAAATGCTGGAGGGGATGCGGAAAAAGAGGAACCCTATTACACTGGAAAGCAGTCTGTAGGGTCCCAAAGCTAAATATTGTCCTCCCTTATGACCCAGCCATACCTCTTCTAGGCATCTATCCTGAACAACAGGACCAGTATACAAGGACACATGTACTGTTCACAATAGCCAGGATATGGAAACAACCCAGATGTCCCTCCATAGATGAATGGAACAAAAAATTGTGGTATCTATACACAATGGAATATTATGCAGCCATTAGAAAGGACAAAATAATGGCACTTGCACGGAAATGGATGGAGCTAGAAGAACTCATGTTGAGAAGGTAAGCCAAGAACAAAGAAACAAATGGCACATGGTCTCCCTGATAAGTGGATGATATAAATCCAAAACTTAAGGTGATGTGACAAAATTAACAAGGCTTAAGAAACAAAGGACTTCCACTCATTTGGTAGAATCATTACTAAATGACCCCATGCTGCTGATCACATATATGGTATATATGTGCACAATGGAGGGAAACCAGGAGGAGGACACAGAACTAGAGAGAATCAGGGGAAAACCTACAACAGCGGGACCCATCAGCTGCACTGGACATTGATCAAAACGAACTAAGCAACTCAATGGCAGCAATGGGAGGGAGGGAATGAGTGGGAAAGAGAACAGCTGACGCTATGGGGAAAAAAAAAAAGAAAATGTACCTATCACCGAATGTGGAAGAAATAACTGTATTGTCAAAGCTCATAGAACTCATAAATGTTATAGACCACGATAGACAATTTGCCCCATGAAAGTTAGAATATGTTTGTGACTTTAAGCATCACTATCCCACAATACTGTGAAATTGGGACATTATGTAATCACTTAATCACAATAAAGAATTTGAAACAAAAACAAAAAAAAACTTCCTATTAAGCATTTGCCAAGTCTCACATATATTATTCTGCTTAACCTTTCCAGAAACCCCATTAAGGTATTGCCCGCATTTTACAGATACAAGGGACTGAAGAGATAAAGTAACTTGGCAAGGTTAGCAAAGCTAGTAGGGATTTGGACCCAGGCCTAATTTTCAAGCCCATTCTTTTTCTATCGTCTGTTATCCTGGAATAATCTAAATAGGTAAAAGTGGCAAACTATGTATGAAGAAATCCTGGCCAGAATTTTGAGACTCATACGTCTTTATCCTAAGGATAGATCTCTGTCACATGTCTAAAAGACCTTGGATGTTTTAGTAAAGAATCATATACAATTGTACTAGATTGTACTGTATTTTCCTTGGATGGCTGGGAAGGTGGCTCAGTGGTGTATTTTCCTTGGAAATCAAATTTAATGATAAGTGTTTCATTCCAGTTACTTCAAACACCCTGAGATAGGTTAAACACAAAAAGCATTAGTGATACATGAAGCTCTAGTGCCAAAAATAAAAACACACTATATATTGATTAAAGTCTGAATTTAAAGAAGAAAGCATCTCCACCAGAAGCATGTGACACACCACCAATTTAAGAAAGAGAAGGAAAAAACTAATAAAAATTCAAGTAGATTAATAGCAAGTTTTTTTTATTCAAGTTTGAACAAATAAACTGAACCAAGCAAGGACTGCATGTGCCAAGTTGAAACACATAGTAGTGAGTAATTTTATCTAGCTTTTATTTTCATTAAGATCTTATGAAAATATTAAATGTCTTTGAAAAATCTTTGATTCAGTGCATTAGTGTTATTTTTTGAAATATTTTCATATCATACATCATTAATTTTAACTTATGTGCTAAATAATCGGCCTTATGAAAAGGATTAGTTGTAGCTATCAAATATCAAATCAGAAATTGATTATAAAAGTTGCAAAGGATTAAACAGCTATAAATACCTGTTATGGTTTAATAGATTATATTTCTAAATAGATGTTGCATCACTGAGACTCTTACACAGGGTGGAGTGCTTTTATCAAAACTATTTTCTTTCACACACTACTAAAAGCTTCTAAAATGACACAAAGCACACAAGAGCAAGCTCAAACACTGTTCTTTTACAGGAAAAAAGTATAACAGTTACACTTAGCAAATGAAATCAAACTACAGAGACACATTACAACATAATTAATTTCATACTTTAGTACTAAAACTTACCAAATGTTAACATTTTAATAAATTAGAGGCATTAAGAATAGCTAAAAAGATCTCTTGCTGTCAGATCATTCTACCATGAAACACATATCAAACACCCACTGCCTTACCTGACTGTAATTGTACTGTAAATAAAATACGAAAACCAACCCTAGGATAAATATATTCTAGATGTCCTACACCAGCATGTTCTACTTTTTCATAGTTATTTTCACTCAAATAATCTCACTACTCTGACTGATCCTTGCATGTATGTCTCACAAAGTTAATCAACACTGTTTAGTTTATCACCTGGAGAGCTATTAACTGTTGAAGTCGCCATCCTGCCAGTCTCTTCCCAGCTTTTCCAAGCAAAGAAAACACCCCAGCAGCCATGATAAAGGTGCTATTTCATGCTCTAGTGTAAGTTCCTTCCCTCTTGCAATGCCTTAAGAACATCCCCAGCATGCATCAGGTGTTTTTTCTAGGTCATAGCTTGGTACAATTGGGATCCTATCTCTTTATGTTGAAATTCTGAGGTGTAAGAGAAAATGCTCCTGCCTACACACTTTACATACACGGTGTATGATTATATATCTAGTTCTCATTTTAAGTGTGTCTAATAGAGAAACTGGATGTTAAAACATAGATATCTCATACTGGGAATTGACTGCATACAATTTAATCCAAATGAATTCTGAAGTCACAGTTCCACTTTTGCCTTTTTGGCGGTTAATTGGAGATAAGTCTCATGTACTCTTCTGCCCAGGCTATCTTTGAAACTTGATCCTCAGGACTCAGCCTCCCAAGTAGCTAGGATTGTAGGTGGGAGCCATTGGTACCTGACTAAGCCATTTCTTCTAAGACTATAATTCAGCTGTCTAAGCACCCTAATGTAAAACTGTACTTTTTTATAGCTCAATCTGGTCAAGTATAAAGTATATCTTATAAATAAACCTAATAAAAAGAACTCAAAGACTGATAAATCTGTTGAGGACTGAGCATTTACACTCAATTTTCATAAGAGAAGGGCATATCCCAAAGATAGGAAATGATTCTAAAAGGTCAGTTTTATCCTTAACATTTCATTATTGGTATGTCTGACGTTTCAGAAATTAATAAAATATTTGCAGAAAAAGGAATCAACACATAATCAAACACACTAAAGTTAACATTTCCATGTTAGGAACAGAAATAAATTCCCTGCTGTTCTGTCTTCTCATTTATGTTTACAGGCCCCAAGCTTCACTATAGTGAGCGAGGCAAAACTGGTCTTAAAGGGAGAGTGTTATTTCCATTTTGAGATGCATTTTGGAGTAGCTGAAGCAGCAAAGCTATGACAACTAATGGAGGACATCCAAAGTATCACAAAGTAATATCTGCAAACTCCTTCACGTAACTGGTCAGGTGTACTGACAAAGCTTTTGCTCTTCATCTTTCAAGTTTTTCACACCTTCTAGTCAGTCTAGATTGACCAACAATTTGGATTGGCCAACACTAATCACTAAAGGCCATTATAAATATCCATTCATATGTGTAGGTATGTGAGTATTAGAGAGAAAGTAGTATTCTCTGTGGGAAAGTAAGTGCAGAGGCTCTTACAATGGCTCCAGTCTGTATTTTTCCCAAAGAAAATGCTAACCTTATTGATATAGCTTAATTCAGAGAAAACTAATTCTGGTTGCTGATCAAAGTCTGTGGCCATATTTAAAATTCTTCTAATACAAATTAATCAGTGGACTTTGCCACTTGGCTAGTTAAGTCTTTTGACTTCATATATTTTGTTTTTGTAGTACTGGAGCTTGAATCCAGGGCCTCCTGCTTGCTAGGCAGATGCTCTACCACTTAAACCATGCCCCCGGTATTCTTTGCTTGGTTGGCTCAGGGTAACAGGTAAGAACTGCAAGAAGTGGGAGGTGAGTGACTGACAGGCTCAAGGTTTTACTGGGGGGACAGACCTGTGGGGCTGCTCCAAACAGGAGTGAAGGCTGCAGCAGCAGTGCACAGGTATGAGCAGAATATAAGCAAAATTTTAGGATGCAGTCAGAAGGATCACCATGCCAAGCTTAATGACTAAGGTAGAATCTCTCAAATCTTTTACTTGGGCTGATCTCCAACTACAATCCTCCCAATCTTCATCTCCCAAGTAGCTAGGATTATAGGCATGAGACACTTTCCCTGGCCTCTTTGAATTTATGTATAATTGGAAATCAAAATTACTTATTAGCACACAAGAACTACTAGAACTTCAGATTTGATAATCTAGTATATACTAAAAGCAATTCTCAGAAGACCAGAAATACTAGAGATACAGCACCTAAGCTACTGGGCTGTCAGATCTGGAACAAATTAAATAGCTCCTCAATGTCTGATTTCTTGTCTGTAAAATAAATCTGAATGCAAATTTTAAGATGCCAAGGCTAATTAAAATTTTTACAATACTGGAAGGGGAAATTTCAGAGCTGCCACTTTTTTAGCCAGGTATCTACTTTTAAAAAGCCCTATTTACCCTCACCATCATTTTATAAAATAAACAGTAGATTCATCTCCTCAAAATTAGGATACAGTTGAAAATATTTAGTATTAAAAAGACAAACTTCATGACCTAGTATTCTGCTTTTCCCCATTTCACTAGGCAGTCATGGTTGGAAAGTCAACCTTTGGGAACCACTAGACTACATCTTTTCAAGGCTCAAATAGTATGATTTTTAGTTTTAATGCTCTTTGGTGTTTCTTTTTTAATTTAAATAAGGTTGAGGAACATAAGGCTATGGGATGTTGAAGGCTCTCAAGATTATTTGGCACATGATGAATCAGAAATATATCCTACTTACTGCCAGTGGGAAGCCTATGTGCCTATATTGATAAATTTGCATGGCTGGCAAATAATTAAAAATATCCAAAGGCCCTTAGCAGGAAAATGTTTACATACTCCTGAGTAGATGTGTCAGTGAAAGACAGTGCAAATATAAACTGATACTTAAATGAGTTTGAGATATAGTCACTGAAATAGAATAAGCTTCAAATTACTGAGACAAATATAAACTGCTAGAGATATGACTATTCTATAATGAATGGTTGCTATCAAGCCCACTTTACAGATCAGGAAACTGAGGCAATGGGATACTAAGAAGTTTGTCAAATACATACAGCTGATGTGCCAACGTAGTGAGAACTGGAATTCCTATCTAGGCCACCGTTTTTTGATTATGACTCAAAGAGAATTTGTTTGGATTTTGATTACCATTTCCCTTTTTATAATGAGTGGCAATTATTTAAATTTTATTTTATTTATTTATTTTTCTGTTGGTTGTGGGACTTGAACTCTGGGCCTGGTTCAGCTCAAGGCAAGTGCTTTACCACTTGAGCCACGGAGTCACTTCCAGTTTTCTGAATGGTTTATTGGAGATAAGAGTCTCAAGGACTTTCCTGTCCATGCTGGCCTTGACCTACGATTCACATCTCTCATCCTCCTGAGTAGCTAGGATTACAGGCATGAGCTACCAACCCCCAACTATTTAAATTTTAGAAATTACGTAAGGTAAAATGTTTTCCCATTTTACTTTTCCAAATTTTACCTTTTTAACATCATTCTAAATATTGGTAGTGTTTTCCAGTATAAAAAGAGTCCAGATGCCAGTTAGTATAGTTCCTAAACTTTCTCAGGAAGTCAATATAATTAAGAATTTAGAATTTCTAAAGGGCACATACTTACAGATATCCTCTTTTCCTTTTAGAAGAACAATATATATCTTCTGTTAAATCAATCTGTAGTAAGAGAAAACACATATGAGTACAGTGTCATGAGAAATTAATCTCTGAAGAAAAAGGTCAAGTTATTTCATGTTCCTATGTCTCTAGCTCAAGTTTGACTGGGCACCAAGGGCAAAAGAAGGGGCTACTTAAGATTAGTGCTTAAGAGTAGCAGTGCTATAAGGATCTCAATAAGTAATCTGACTCAGACACCAAGAGACGGTATAGTCCAATTGTACAAGAAAGCAGCAACACACAGAAGTCATGTATTTTTATTTAGTCCTCTGGTTTTACCAGAGTCAGGCCCATAGAAAGTTTAGAGACACTCTATGAACAGCTGAACACAGCAAACTAGTTTATCTACCAAGAAAGGCATACTCACTCTCAAATGTTTGCAGACAACTTGCTAATTTTCCCATCAAAACCCCCAAACAAAATATCTCCCTTTAACTAGGTATCACTGGCTCAAAATGGTTTTCCTAGGGCTGGGAAGGTGGCTCAGTGGTAGAGCGCTTGCCTTGCATGCATGAGGCCCTGGGTTTGATTCCTTAGCACCACATAAGCAAAAGGAAAAAAGCCAGAAGTGGCGCTGTGGCTCAAGTGGTAGAGCGCTAGCCTTGAGCTGAAGAGCTGAGGGACAGCGCCCAGGCCCAGAGTTCAGGTCCCATGACCGGACCCAAAAAAAAATGGTTTTCCTAGCTACTTAGGAGGCTGAGATCTGAGAATCATGATTCAAAGCCAGCCTTGGCAGAAAAGTCCATGAGATTCTTACCTCCAATTAACTACCAAAAGCCAGAAATTGCATCGTAGCTCAAAGTGGTAAAACACCAACCTTTAACATAAAAGCTTAGAGACAGCACCCCTTTCAAGCCTCAGGACCATCACAAAACAAAAATTTCCTTTAAACAGTGCAAAGTTTCATCTACTGAGGGACATCTGGGTTGGTTCCATATCTTAGCTATGGTAAATAATGCTGCAATAAACATAGTTGTGCTGGTAGCTTTAGTGTGGCCTTGTTTGTGATCATTTGGGTAAATGCCCAAAAGTGGGATTGCTGGGTCATAGAGGAGCTCTTTGTGGAGCCTTTTGAGGAAACTTCACACTGCAAAGTGGTTGATCAAGTTTACGCTCCCACCAACAATGCAGTAGAGTTCCCTTCTGTCCACATCCCCTCCAGCATCTGTTGTTATTAGATTTCTTGATTATAGCCATTCTAACTGGGGTGAGGTGGTTTCTCAATGTTGTTTCCATTTGCATTTCTTTTATGGCTAGAGAGGTTGCGCATTTCTTCATGTGTCTATTGGCCATCCTTCTTTCCTCTCAGTAGATGAATGGATCAAGAAAATGTGGTATATATACACAATGGAATTCTATGCTGCCATCAGAAAGAATGACATTGCCCCATTTGTTAGGAAATGGAAAGACTTGGAAAAAATTATATTAAGTGAAGTAAGCCAGGCCCAAAGAAACATAGGTCCAATGGTTTCCCTTATTTGCAATAACTAGTATATGTCTAAGACAAGCAGAAAAGGTCAGATGAGTTAGGTGAAATGAACCCCAAGATAAGGACACAAGTGGTTTTTTTCTTTCTTGCTATTGTTCGTAACATATTTAGAAAGTGATTGTTTTGTTGCTTTGTATGTCCTTCCCCCACGGTATAATCCCTGTTTTCACAGTATTTGATGTTGTTATACTTTGGGGAGGGGAAGGGAAAAAAACAAATTGTTAAAATAGGGATATAGGTGGACCCATTGCAACAATGAGATGTACAAAATGCTATGTTGAAAAACGAACTTCACAACTTTGGTGGGGAGAGGAGGTGTAGTCATGGAGATGGGAGGGTAGAGATGGTAAGGGAAAAACAAAGGAGGAGGCAACAGTGCTTGATAAGAAATGTATTTATTACCTTGCTCATGTAATTGCAACCCCTCTGTACAGTATTTTCACAATAAAAAACTTATTAAGTAAAAAAAAAAACAGTGCAAAGTTTGTTGCAGCACTGGTCTAAATAAAAACATAAGAACTTTCCTCAAGTCATGAATAGATAGATCATGGTTTAAACATCAATTTATGGCTGACCTCCTTGGGACAATGAAGGAGAAAAGCAGTTAGCATCTGAATATTTAAAACACTCAAGATACATATTTTATATTGCATACCTACAATTCAACCTTCACATGACTGTAATCCCCACACTACCTAGCTAGTGCTGGTACTAATTGGAGTCATTTATTTTCTCCTTTGGTACCTTTATAATAATGAAGCAAAGAATAACTTGTACCCAGATCAATCACTAAGCCATGGTGCCTTTTATTCTATTTCAGACTATTTTCAACTTTAAATTAATATCCTTAATCTATTTTGGAGAAGAGAGTGTTGGAGATTGTATCAGTATGAGACTAAATACAAATGATTAAGACTATTTATAAACAAGTAATATGAGTTAAAATTTTTTTCTCCCATTTGCTTTTTTTCACACAAAGGAGAGAACCCCTGCATAAACATTAAAATAAAGTCTACACAGTTCACAAGGTGAACAATGAAAAATGTGAAAAACTTCACTATTCTATATTAAAATTTTGTATTTGCTGCAGATAATTCTGACAACTAAAAAAAAAATCAATGGTAAAACTTCCTTCTATAGAATCATTTCCAGATCTATAGGTGACAAGAGGATGGGAAAGGAATGTTAAACCATCTACTAGTTTCCTTAATTTGGAAAATGGTTCCATGAACAAACATTTGCAAAGAATAATCAATATTTTACTCTGGGTATATGAGATGAAGAAACTGGTGAGGAAGATGAAGGGTCAGAGAACTGCCTCAGTCTGACAAATATTTCAGCCTCAACCTTTTATTTCTCTCTAGTCTCACACCCCAAATCAGTTGCAAAGAAGTTAACTCCTAGAGATGAAGACAAAAGAAAGACAAAATGTTTCGCTAATGCCTACAACCTTCAAGGCCAATTGATCATAGGAAAAAGGAGTTCAGAGTATTACTCACAGGCAGTACACATGCTTAGCATATTCCACCCTAGGTTTGATCCCTGGCAAGGAAAAAGAAAGATTAAGAAATGAAAGAAATGCTACTCATGAGAGGAAATCAAATCACAATATCTAACCTAGCCCAGTGGAATATTTTTGTTTATATGCTAAGTACCAGAACTTAAGTTCAGAGACTCTCACTTACACTAGGCTTTTTCATTCACAGCTAGCACTCTACCACTTGAGCCACACCTCTAGTATAGTATTTTGCAGATTAATTAAAGACAGAATCATATGGCTGACATTAAACTATTATCCTCCAGATTTCAGCATCGTAAGTAGGTAGGATTACAAACAGGCTTGAGCCATGGAAGCCAGGCTGGAGTTTTTCTATAAAACAACAATGAAAGTCCAACTGACCATGCACTCCATTCTCTCTACCCACCCCACTTCAAATCAGTAATGTCCTCTATAAAGTCATTCTATTAAAATACATTGAATGCATAATTTAATATAAAAGACCTAAGCAGATTGCCACCATACAGGTTCTATTTACAAATAATCAGGGACAGGATTAATTTGGCTAAAATTATACTGAAAATTTTTCACTTTTATGGATACACAAATATTTTATAAAATAAGGAAGTTGAAATGTCTTAACATAGCCCATTTTTAAGCTTGGACCAAAGTCCACAGTGAACAGGAGAGTAAAAAGTGACTTTCGAAAAAGCAAAACATGATGCAAATACCAGAGTGTTGCTTAACTTCAAATAACCATCATATTTGGAGACATTCTGAAAAACAAACCATTAACATGTTTGCTTTGGACCTTCACTTTAAATAACTTGGTCTATTAACCAATACTTTGAAAACATTCTCCCAGAAGTAAGGTCAATACTAAACTTGTGATAGTATCTGTTGGAAATGTTTTAAGCATGATTAATCAATCATGCTCCTGAAATTTATGGCTCAAAACGAATCTTAATATATTTGAAAAAGGATGTTCAAAAGAGTGGAAAATATTAATAAACTCATTAGCACATAATGTTCAAATCTAAAAGTAAATTCTACCAAGACCTTTTGAAAAAGTTTCCTAAGTAACTAATAGTTCTTAGCTGAATGCCAGTGTCTCATACAACCCTAGCTATCAAGGGGCTGAGATCTGGGAATTACAATTCAAAGCCAGCCCTGGAAGAAAAGTACAAAAGTCCTTGTGGCTCTCTCCAATTAACCACCCAGAAGGTGGAAGTGGAGCTGTGGCTCTAGTTGAAAAGGGCTTATACTTGAGCAAAAAAAAGCTAAGGGACAGTACCCTAGGCCTGAGTTCAAACCCCAGTACCAACACACAAAAAATTATATATATATATATATATATATATATGTTTATATATATATAATATGTTTATATATATATATATATATAAACATATTAAGTCTTGTCTTAGAAGTATATATTAATTGCCCATTAAATGAAAACTATTATAGTAGAATAGTCTACAAATCTAGTTATTGCTGGGTGATAAATATAAGTGAATTTTATGTTTTATTAATTTTATACACTTTTCTATTTTTGTGCTGATTTAGTATCTTTCAAATTTACCATAAATAAAAATATTTAAAGCTAATGTTTAAAAAAACATGAAGGAAGATGAAAATGACAAGCCAGTCAAACCACTGGAGGATACCTTTCAGATTTTAAGCTATGAGAGAATTTTTTCCTTTCCACTGAAGAACATACATGTATGAAAATGGTTAGAACTTAATGGGACACTTCCTTTTTATATATTAAAACATAGTGAAGGAAGGTTAAAACTCAAGTAGGACAAACAATTATGTAATATGCATGTGTAGATTGTACAGAAGATGAAGATAAATCCCAAGATTAGCACAGACTAGGATGCTACCTCATGGAACAAGCAGATAATGTGTGTGTGTGTGTGTGTGTGTGTCTGTCTGTCTGTCTGTGTGTGTGTGTCTGTCTGTCTGTCTTGTGCACATGTGTATCCCCTAGGGTTTAAGCTCAACTCAAGGCCTAGGTACTAATCCTGAATTCCTTTGCTCAAGGCTAACTGTCTATCACTTGAGAGCCACAGCTCCACTTCTGGCTTTTTTGGTAAAGTCTCATGGATTTTTCTGCCAAGGCTGGCTTTGAATTGTAATTCTCAGACCTTAGCCTCCTGTAGTTAGGATTATAGACATGAGCCACCAGCACTCAGCCAAATAGAAAATTTTTTAAATATTTTTTTTTCAAAATATCCAAACATTACAAAATACATTAAATAAAGGTAAAATCGTCTTCATTTGGTCATTTTAAAAGACAGTTTTTAATTTTGGCAGATAACCTTGAAGCCTACAAATATTCTAATATATACTCACACACAAACAATTTTTAAGCAAAATATGGAATCACACTATGTATACAGGTTTGTAACTTGCTCTTAAAATCTGATTCTTTTACATGGCATAGTGTGCTGTATAACAAAATCACAATTAAGTCTAAGCAATGTTTTTATTGGTGGATGTTTTGAACTAGTCCCATTATTAGAAATATAGTAATAAACATCCCTATTGTCATATTTATGCCAGTACTTGCAGAATATATATTTCTAGCATACATGCAGAGTTTCAAAGGTATGATCATTTTAGATTTTTAGTCTGTTAAAATTGCCCTTCATCTAAGGAAATGGGAACATGAGGTTTGTTTACTTGTTGTTTTGTTTTTCCTATGTCTTGTTTGTTCATTTATCTGTCTTTGGGATGGGAAGGTGAACACAGAAATGAAGGGACTAAGGTAAACTAATGCAGCAGTGGTACTCACTAGATACTATGTTGAAAGTGAACTGTACAACTTGTGGGCGGGAACTGAAGAGAAAACTGGTAGAGCAAGAGGGAAGGGTTGACATTGTTCAAAAAGAAATGTATTCATCACCCAATTTATTTAACTAGCTCTTCTGTACATCACCTTAAAATGCTTTAAAAAATTAACATTCAGGCTGAGTGAGGGTACCTGATGCCTATAATCCTAGCTCCCACACAGAAGGTTGAGATCTGAGGATTTTAATTCAAAGCCAGCCCAGACATAAAAGTCCATGAGATGCTTATTTCCAATTTAACCAACAAAAAGCCAGAAGTGGCCCAAGTGGTATAATACTAGCCTTGAGAAATAAAATAGCTTAGGAACAGAATCCAGGCCGAGTTCAAACTCCAGAACCAGCACAAAAAAAAATGTCCTTCAGATTTATGATCAGCTAGTGACACCCAATGGCAATGAGCAAATCAAGCACCCAGATCTTGGGTACCAATTAAAGGAACCACAACCGTATGGAGTAGTTAACTACAGAACCAAGTAGGAAAAGTAGTGAGCCTGGTGTTGTCTTGTGCCAAAAAGTAAAGGAAGTGCTTTAAAAGAAAGCACATATCAAATGGTCATGGGGGGAGGGGGAGGAAGAAGTCCTAATGATCAAAGCTGTTATAGTTTGAGCAACAAAATAACTAATGAGGGTTGGGAAGGTGGCTCAGTGGTAGAGCGCTTGCCTTGCATGCATGAGGCCCTGGGTTCAATTCCTCAGCACCACATAAGCAAAAAAGAAAAACGCCGGAAGTGCCGCTGTGGCTCAAGTGGTAGAGCACTAGTCTTGAGCTGAAGAGCTGAGGGACAGCGCCCAGGCCCAGAGTAAGACGGGATAAACAAATGAGGCAGAGAGGACAAATTGTCCTAATAGAAAAATTCTAATGTAGAAAGAAAGGAAATAGAAAATTTCTATTAGAATTTCACAGGAAAAAAAGTGAATTCTAACACTAGTGGGCAACAGTTCAAACTGAAAACTAATGTCTTCAAGTATCTCCCTAAATATGTACTAATCCACAGAAGTTAAAGGTTTCAATATTTCTTTATTACAAAGGGAATACATTACTTACTACTTTATAATGATAGCCTAGGTAATGAATGTTATCATCAGCAGTTAGAAAGTATATCAGCATCATGTAAACTGAAACATGATGCACTGAGAAGAGTCCAACATTATTATTTCCATGGAATTTAGAATGGGAAAACAGTTGGGCTGGGAAGATGGCTCAGTGTTAGAGTGTTTGCCTTGCATGCATGAGGCCCTGGGTTCAATTCCTCAGCACCACATAGGCCCAAAGAAAAAAGCCAGAAGTGGTGTTGTGGCTCAAGTGGTAGAGCGCTAGCCTTGAGCTGAAGAGCTGAGGGACAGTGCCCAGGCCCAGAGTTCAGGCCCCACG
>NW_012267304.1:4725454-4764140 GCF_000151885.1 Dipodomys ordii
AAAAAAAAAAAAAAGAATGGGAAGGACACACCATTTCTGGAATAATTTTGCCCAAATGGTATGACCTTAATCTAATTATGAAAGACATGGGATTACATCCAAACGGTACATTCTACAAAGAAAAGTAACTGGTACTCTTCAAAATTGTTGATAGCTGGAAATGGGAATGTAACTGTGTAGCAGAGAGCTTGTCAAATATTCAGAAGGTCCTGAGTTGGATGACCAGTACTACAAAAACAAACAAACAAACAAAAACATCTCCACAAAATTATCCGTGTTGAAACAAGAGACTGAAGAACTGATGTAGGTCAGAAGAGAATAAAGGAAAGAGGCAGAACTCAGATGCAACATTGGATTCTGAACTCAATACTGGAGCACAAAAAGGAAATTAGCAGAAATTCTGGTAGAACTTGAATTAAATCTGTGGTGTAATTAACACTATTGTACCAATAGTAATTGTGCGGACAACTATACTGCATAAGGCACCAACATTAAGAAAAGCTTGGTGAAAAGGAAATGTTAAACTATTTTTACAACTCCTTTATAAGTCTAAAATTGATTTTTACAAAATTAAGCATGACCTCTGAAAAGAATACATCCTTTCATGTTCTCCCTAGCACTTATATGAATGCCATTTACCCACAACTCCTCCAACACTGACAAAAAGGTTTGATAAATGCCAGAGTTGTAATTTTACATTTTCATATTAAAACAAAGAACATATGAGAATAATCCACCATAGCTGAATCTCCTTTATTGTCTTGTTCAAGACATTTGCCCATTTTATCACTTATCATTCACTATTTTCATTGACTTATTGATTACTTATTATATATTAAGGACATAAGGTCTTTGAAATACTATAAATATATTCCCAGTACTGTTTTCTTTTTCATTTAAGGCACTCCTTTTGTATAAATGTTACAACTTAAGTTTTAGCTAGTAAACTAATGCCCTTTGTAGCCTTTGGGTTATAATCCCACTTCAAGATTATAAAAATAGGCCAGTGCCAGTGGCTCACACTTGTAATCCTAGCTACTCAGGAATCTGAGATCTGAGAATCATGGTTCAAAGCCAGCCCGGACAGGAAAGTCCATGATACTCTTATCTCCAATAAACTACTAGAAAACTGGACGTATCACTGTAGCTCAAGTGGTAGAGCTCTAGCTTTCAGCTGAAGAGCTGGGAGACAGCTCCCAGGCCCAGAGTTGAAGTCCCACCACGACCAACCAATATGTATGTATGTAAGTATGTATGTATGTATGTATATGTGTGTTATTCCCTCAAATTTCTTTTTTTGGGGGGAGGTCCGGTCGTGGGGCCTGAACTCTGGGCCTGAGCACTATCCCTCAGCTCTTCAGCTCAAGGCTAGCGCTCTACCACTTGAGTCACAGCGCCACTTCCGGCTTTTTTCTTTTTGCTTATGTGGTGCTGAGGAATTGAACCCAGGGCCTCAAGCATGCAAGGCAAGTGCTCTACCACTGAGCCACCTTCCCAGCCCCTCCCTCATATTTCTTAAAGTGTGATTACCAGACCAAAGACAGATCTTTTTTGATGTGTGGGTAGAAAGATGAAGTGGTAGGGGGATTTTTTAATACATACTACAAAATTACTTTGCATTTTGAAATGCTGTACCCACTTATATCCTCTGTTAGCAGCACTGAATATTTTATTAAAAAATAATTTTATTATCCAATAGGCAAAAACATCTACTCTGCCTATTACTTTATCCACAAAGAAACCAACTGATATGTTAAAAATCCATATGGCTGGATACTTATGACTCATTCCTTGTAATCCTAGCTACAGGAGGTTGATATCTAAGGATCACAGTTCAAAGCCAGCCTGGACAGTAAAGGAGTCTTATCTCCAAACAACCATGAAAACGCTGGAAGTGGAACTGTGGCTCAAGTGGCACAGTGCTGGTCTTGAGAAAACAGCTCAGGGAAAATGCCCAGGCCCTAAGTTCAAGTCCCATGACCAGCACAGTCACACACACACACAAAAAATGTCCTTAGTTTCCAATGTTCTCATTTCCAAACTTTATCCAGTTTTCTTCAACACACAGTTCTGTTCTCACAGTTCTTAAAATGTATTTTATTACCCTCTGTGAATGACAAGTCTCTTAATCATTTATTT
Source organism: Dipodomys ordii (assembly GCF_000151885.1). Classification (NCBI taxonomy): domain Eukaryota; kingdom Metazoa; phylum Chordata; class Mammalia; order Rodentia; family Heteromyidae; genus Dipodomys; species Dipodomys ordii. The sequence goes on from NW_012267304.1 coordinate 4,727,594, forward strand.
TATTGAACATACATAAAATTGTATGTTCAATCAAGGCAAGAACCATGTCTTAGTATGTCTGCATTCAACTTTTTTTTTTGGTCGGTCATGGGGTGTGAACTCTGGGCCTGGGCGCTGTCCCTCAGCTCTTCAGCTCAAGGGGAGCACTCTACCACTTGAGCCACAATGCCACTTCTGGTTTTCTGAGTGGTTTATTGGAGATAAGAGTCTCATGGAGTTACTTGCCCAGGCTCACTTTGAACTATGATCCTCAGATCTCAGTCTCCTGAGTAGCTGGGATTACAGGCATGAGCCACCGTCATCAGCACCGTCATCAGCACCGGCGGCATTCAACTTTTGCTGGTAAATACCATCAAACATTTCATGGAACAAAGAAAGTAACACAGAGAATATAGCTAGTTTGAGCCATTATTTCTTCCCCTCACAGTTAACATCATCTTTTACTTCATTGCTTTGTAACTATTTTAAGCCAATATTTCTTTCTCTTTTTTTAGTTGTATTGTAAAGGTGATGTGAAGTAAGGAGGTTAGGTCTGGTCGGTGCCATAGTGGCCACATGGTGGGTGGTAGGGTCTGGCATCTTGTCTTCATGCTAGGGGAAGAAAACGCCACTGCCCACCTGCCTCTCAGGTGATGGGAGGAGGAAGGGACAGGCACTTGGCTGATAGGTTACTGAATCTGTCAGTCCAGTGTCTGGGACTGGTAATTTCCTGAGGATCTTCCCCCTGCACCGATATATTAAGGACTGGACCAGTGTAGCTGCCAGGAGGCCATGCCACTTGTGTCTCTGTGATCATCATGGTGTCCCAATTCAGCTCTCCACTGGAGCTGAATGGGCTTGTTGGTATTGTTTTTGTTCTTTCTTTCCTCTTTAGCATGTTTCTTAACTGTGTTATGTATACTTGGGGGCGGTAGGCCTTTGTAACAACTGGTTGTCTGCAGAGTGCTAACTGTGTAATAAAGACTCCAATATTCCACCTTCCAAAATGTGGCTTCTGGGATAATTCACCTTACAACAATGCACAGAGGGGCTATAGTTATGTAAGTAATGAGTACATTTCTCTTTGAACAGTCACACGCTCCTTTTTCTCCTGCTCCCCCACAACTCCCCTTCTCCCCAAGTTGTAAAGTACATTACCAGCTCTGTGTTGCACCATTTCTATGCTTCCCCTTCCCCTCCCCAAATCAGATAAACTTACATTCAAGACAAAAGGTTTAGAAATCAGAAACAGTGACAACACAGAATAAACCAAAGGAAAAAAAGAAAAAGGACATAACTACAAACAGAACACTAAAAAAAAACTCTCACTGCCAACATTTCTTTTTAGGATGTCATCTGCAACAGATATTTTGGGAAAGTACTTATGGCAAGTAGAAAGGTGTGAATGTTTTAGCCAAACAAAATCCTTGGATCTAGTTATAACCTACAAGTTATATTTGTCTCTGCTGGAAGAACACATAAATTGCCAATCTATGACAACAGTGGATATTTATTTTCATAGTTAATCTGCAGTATTCTGATAAAACTTCACTTTAACATCTTTGAAGCAATGTTTATTTACATACTAGACCCAAGTCTCCATCTAAGCCCAATTGACAGTCAAGCTTGAATGTCAAGAAAAACTACTCATCTCTAGGCAATAATTCCTTTACCAACTACTTTGTTATGTAACACTCCCTCATAATGTGCATGGAAAAGGAAATGGATCTATTCGAATACAGATAGTGAGTCTAACTGGTAACATGTTGGCTCCCTGTGACCGGGCAGGGTCACTATTTTCATGGCTCAGTTTCCTAACAGTTTTAAATGTATTCGAAGCTCTAAGTTCTGTGGGTAGAAGTGTCCACTGGCAGTCACTGGCTTTCTAATAAAGACTCCTGATTCCACCTCTCAAAGTGTGGCTTCTCTGTATCTCATGATCGAACTCCCATATAACATTATCAACTGCCTCATCTACAATCATACAAATTCTACTTCTCACCAACAAATATGCATGAAAATAAAAACTGAAGTAGGGATGCTGAATATAATCATGGCCTCATGGTGGATGATATGGAAATTCAGTTTAACTTGCACCTTCTTCATGGTAGAGGCAGGATAGTCCCACCTGCCAGGTGATAGGTGTGCCTGAATTCCTTGAGGTGGGGGGAGGGGACTTGGACAATAAGATACTGAACCTGCCAGTCTTTTTTTTTTTTTGCCGGTCTTGGGGCTTGAACTCTGGGCCTGAGTGCTGTCCCTCAGCTCTTCAGCTCAAGGCGAGCGCTCTACCGCTTGAGCTACAGCGCCACTTCCGGTTTTCTGGTGGTTTATTGGAGATAGGAATCTCACGGTCTCTCCTGCCCGGGCTGGCTTTGAACTGCGATCCTCAGATCTCAGCCTCCTGAGTAGCTAGGATTACAGGCGTGAGCCACCAGCGCCCGGCTGAACCTGCCAGTCTTGAGCCTTGAACTCTCAAGCTCCCTATGACCCTACCCCCTGACTTGACCCTATTTAGGCTGAGACCACCTGAGGGGCAGGGACGCCATGCCAGGTTTCTCCTGTTTGCTTGTGTCCTGTCCTGGTTCTCCTCCGGTTAACATGGTGTCCCACATCAGCTCTCCTGATATGGTTTGTTGGTAGTGTTTTTCTGCTCTTCTTTCTTCTGCTCTCAAGGCTCATTTTTCTGACAGCATGGAGTGTATCTATATTTGCAGGGTTGCAGGGCTTTGCAACAAGCATCCACCTGTAGTCATTGGCCTAATAAAGACTCCAGATTTGACCTCTCATAACGTGGCTTGTCTATTTTCTTGATGTATAAAAAAAAAACTTAACAACTGTGAACTAGTTTTAATGAGAAGCTTTTCTCATGGATGAATCATAAGTGCAATAAGCCAGGCATAGGACAAATACCACATGATAACATTTACACGAGGAAGCTAAACCAGTCAAATTCATGAAAACAGAAAAAAGGCAGATTTACAAGGACCTGTGTAGAGGCAGAAATAAGGTGGCATTAGTCAAAGGGTAATGGTTTCAGTTTTATAAGATGAATAAATCCTACATTTGTACTACACATCATAGTGACTATAGTTAGCAGTACTGTATTATATGCTTAAATAATTTTTAAATAGTTAGGTCTTACATGAACTGTTCTTATCACCCATCTTATATATATATATATATATATATATATATATATATATATATATATATATATATATATATAATGATAATGTTAAGTTAGAAAATGGCTGGGTACTGGTGGCTCATGCCTATAATCCTAGCTACTCAGAAAGGCGAGATCTGAGGACAATGGTTCAAAGCCAGCCTTGAAACTCTTATCTCCAATGAAACACACACACACATACACACAAACAAATACACACACACTAGCTGGAAGTACAGCAGTGGCTCAAGTGGTACAGTGCTAGCCTTCAGTATTAAAAAAAAAAAACTTAGGAAGAATGCCCATGCACTGAGTTCAAACCCCAGGACTAGTACAAAAAATAAAAAGGAAGGAAACTCTTGGAAGTGATAGATGCATTTATTGCATAGATTATAGTGATGTTTTCATGATATATATTTAATTCATCAACTTGCACGTATTAAATCTGTACAGCCTTTTTGTATATCCATCATACCTCAATAAAGTTTTAAAAATAAAGAACAGAGTAATATTTACTGTCTATTTGTCAAACACTAGTTTTCAAATTCAGTTTTTATGCCACTGTAATCATATAACACTTAAAAATGACTATAGCCGGGTGCCAGTAGCTCATGCCTGTAATTCTAGCTACTCAGGAGGCCCAGATCTGAGGATCACAGTTTAAAGCCAGCCCAGGCAGGAAAGTCTGTGAGACTCTTATCTCCAATAAACCACTAGAAAACCGGAAGTGAAACTGTGGCTCAAGTGGTAAAGCTCTCGCTTTGATCTGAAGAGCGCAGGGATAGCGCCCAGGCCGAGTTCAACCCCCACAAACAACCAAAAAAAATATGACTATAAATTAAGGCATGCAGTATTGAGGACTAAGGAATTGATCCATTTCTCTTTCAGTCTCTGTCACTTTAGGATGCTTTACATGTTTTGCTACTAGTGACAAAAATCATGGTAAAGGACACAGGGAACTAAGCAAAATGATGTACCCTAACATGAAAAATGGAAGATGCTCACACAAAAACTTCACCTAGTGCCGAAAAAACACTTTTATTTACTGATGCTTTGTTATAACCTCCAGTTTCTGAGGTCCATTCCTTGATGCCAGCCCTCAAACTCAGTTTCAAAAGCACCTGTGGAGAATGGTTGCTATTCAATTTTGGTAGCCACTAACCCACAACTCCTTCATATTAAGTGATAAACTGAATCTATTAACAATGGAGAGATTTTCAACATCTGGTCGAAGGAATGAAACAAAATGAAAAAATTCCATTTGCTTCTATTTTTTTCCTTTTTTGTGGGCATGAAGTGTAGCCTCCAGCCTTCTTGCTTTTTGCTTATTATTTTGGAGATGCAGTCTTTTGAACCTTCCAGATATCAGCCTCTTGTATGGCTAGGATTACAGGCATGAGCCACCGCAGGCAGCTTCATTTGCTTTCTAATAAGTATTTTAATCTTCAATTTTGAATGGGTTAAAATAAGTTGGTAAAAAACAAATTATGGAGTGAAAGACCTAGTTGACAGTAAAACAAATTGCCCTAATCTTTACTTATCTTGCAAGACTTTTTATAGGAACTAAATAAAATGGCCAAATCTCAGTACTCTACTGCAAAAAAAAAAAAAAAGAATTAAAAAGAGTTATTGACCAGAGAAACACAGGTTGCTTGGTTCCCCTCACTTGTGGGAACTAGAATGTGCACATAAATCTATAAGTAAACACACTGAGCAGTATGCAAGTGGTTACAAATGAATTCACTGAAGTATAATAGACTGTGGAGAGCTCAAATAGTATACTTCTTTAGAAAGACTAAGTCAAAACTCATAGAATTGGGGCTGGGAAGGTGGCTCAGTGGTAGAGCGCTTGCCTTGCATGCATGAGGTCCTGGGTTCGATTCCTCAGCACCACATAAGCGCTGTGGCTCAAGTGGTAGAGCACTAGCCTTGAGCTGAAAAGCTGAGGGACAGCGCCCAGGCCCAGAGTTCAGGCCCCACAACCGGACCCTCCCCCCACAAAAAAACTCATAGAATTCACAAACTTTATAGACCATGATGATGACAATTTGCTTTGTGAAGATTAAAATTGTTTGTGACTTTAATTATCACTACTCCACAATACTGTGAAATATGTGAAATTTATATAATCACTTAAGCTTGATTATTAAAAGGAAAAAAGAAAAAAACAAAGTACCAGAAAATGGGTACTTGCAAGAGTGGGGTCAAGGGGAGATGGGTATCAGAATGGAGGGGGGATAATGCAGGTAAGATTCCTTGTATATACCACAGATTTGAGAAAATAGGTGAAGGTTGAACAGGGATGAAGATATTGAAAGGATGACACAGATCAAGATGCATTATATACACAAACTGCTTTGTTAAATGGCAAAAATTCAAAACATATCCTAAAAAGTTAAGAAAAGCAAATGAAGGGGCAGGTTGGGAAGGGTGGGTTAGAATGTTCAAAGGGATGACATTGACCAAGATGCACTGTATTCATAAACTGCTTTGCTGAATGGCAACTCCTTTGTACAACCACTTAAAGATAATAAAAATATTCAAAAAAGAATAAAAGAAAAGAGATCAAAAAGAAAAAAGGAAAGTTCATTTTCAAATGCTCTTGGCAACCTATCAATATATCAGCTGCATTTATTCATTTATTTATTTACAACATATGGTAGGCAAGTGCTTTACCATTTGAGCTATGTCCCCAGTCCTTTTTTATTTTCTTTTGTTTTTGAGACAGAGATTCACTGTTACCTTTGCCTGAACTTGTCCAAACTCACAACCCTCCTGTTTCCATCTCTCTAGTAGCTGGGATTATAGGAATGTATCACCATGCCTGGCTATCAATTGCATTTAAATAGGAATTTCTAACTCCAAAAATAAATAAATACTGTTACAAGCACCAACAAATCATAGTTTTGAGGTTCACTTAAAATAAAGGTGGACTACTATGAAACAATCATTAGGGGGCAAACTTCCAATAAGTGAAAATTGTTATGCCAGTGGTAAGTAATACTGAGTCATGGGTTTAAGAATCTGATGACACTGACTTTTAAATACTCTAGACAAACAGATTGCATAATAGTCTAATCTTACTAAGTCTCCCCCTTCCAAGTTTATTCAAGAAGTTTGTTCCTACATGGATAAGTCTGAATTTCCAAAAACTAAAGACCTGAATAATAATTCAAAGACATGATTTTTACCCAAGTGATCTTGATGAGAAAATATTCCTGTATAACAATCATGACTTTCCACAAATTTTGTGCATTTTCAGCCAAAAGTTATGCTTTTCAAAAACCATGAGTCTTAATAACTCCACACAGAAAAGGCTAAGTTAATGAGTAATAACCATTTATGCAGTAATAATTTTAGGAAAAAATCTACATTCTTTATAAACTATTTGAGAACAGAAAAAAATATATTTTAGAAACACTCTTCCAACTAAAACAGGTCTGTTTTTAATGTTTTTTCAATGTAGCATTTGGGGTTACCAGATACTTACAGGACTACTGTTTATAATACAGTACCTCTACTTTTACTTCTGCTGTGAATATGCTTTTGTGTCATTTCTGGGGCTTGAATTCAGGGATTTGGTGCTATCTCTGAGCTTTTGTGTTCAAGGCTACCACTCTATCATGTCAACCACCCTCCACTTCTTGCTTTTGGGTGGTTAGTTGGAGATAAGAGACTCATGGGGGCTGGGAAGGTGGCTCAGTGGTAGAGTGCTTGTCTTGCATGCATGAGGCCCTGGGTTCGATTCCTCAGCACCACATAAGCAAAAAGAAAATCTTAGCTGGAAGTGGCACTGTGGCTCAAGTGGTAGAGTACTAGCCTTGAGCTGATGAGCTGAGGGACAGCGCCCAGGCCCAGAGTTCAAGCCCCACGACCGGACCCTCCCCCAAAAAAAAGAGGCTCATGGATTTGTCTTCCCAGGTTGGCTTTGAACCAGGGTCCTCAGATCTCAACTTCTTGAATAGTCAGGTGTGAGATACTGTCACTCGGCTCTGTGAATACTTTTTATTTCCTTAAACACACAGTAATCCACTAGGATTCCATCAAAATGAGGGCCAATGAAAAATAAATTAGTACTGTCAAATGTAGACACAAAGGCTAGGCGCTGGTGGCTCAGGCCTGTAATCCTAACTACTAAGGAGGTTGAAATCTGAGGATCGCACTTCAAACCCAGCCCGGGGCAGGAAAGTCTATGAAACTCTTATCTCCAATTAACCACAGGAAAACCAGAAGTGGCGCTGTGGCTCAAGTGGTAGAGCAACAGCCTTGAGCTAAAGAACTCAGGGATAACACCCAAGGCCCAGAGTTCAAGCCCCATGGTCGACAAAAAAGAACCCAGAAAAAGGTAGACACAAAAGCTTAAGTGTTGAAAGGGGTGGAAATTGGGACATATTTCTTAGAAAGTAATTTGGCAATGTGTCCACAAGCCTTAAGCCATACTTCATTACCTGCTACTTCATTTCTACTTCTAGGATGAGTCCTAGAAAATCACACACTCACACACACACACACACACACAAAGATTTGCTGAACTATGGTATAGATAACAAAAAAGTGAAGAGCAGCTTCAAATGGCCAAAAGTAGATTGGTAAAATAATCATGTATTTGTTGGACCAAAACTACATAGCTACCATATGCCCCACTGTCATTAAGGATATGAGAAACCCCAACACATGAAACTGCTTTAAGACAAAAAACAAAGTAAAATGTCAACTTTCTGAAAATTATGCAGGCTAAAATTCAAACTGTTAATTTCTACATGTAGAATTATAGGTGATTTTTAGTTTCTATACTTATATTTAATAATCATTTTTTGCTCATGTGAAATGATCAGTGAAGCTGAATAAAATGACATTTCTTTCATTTTTCATTTTCTAACTACAGTGTTACCTGTTTCCTAGGCATAACATGGTCACCTTTGTGAAAAGGCAACTAACAAAGGAGAAGGGGTATAGCTCGGTGGCATACTGCTTGCATAGCATGCAGGAGGCCCTGGGTTCAATTTCCAGCACTGAGAATAGATGGATGGGTGTAGATCAGACAGACAGACAGACAGATAGAGACAGACAGACAGACAGACAGACAGACGGACATACATATAAGACATGAATAACAAAAATTCAATATTGTTCAGGTCTCATCATAGTAGACAAAAATATCTACTACTATAAGGAACTGAACAGTAGCAAAAAGCCCAACAATGATGAATCACAAGGGATTCCACATACAGATGAAAATATTTCTATATAAATTATATTACTTATTCTACTATATTACTCTTATATTCTATTAGATTACTGACTGTAAAACAACTATGATCTCAATGCCAGATGCTATCTATATAAGGTATCATAATACTTACTTTTCACCCCATAAGGAACATGGTTTTATTTTACATTGGGGAATATGGTATTGAGGTTTGAACTCAAACCCTGAAATGGCCATCTGCGTTTTGATAGGGAGGTGCATTACTACTTATGCTACACTCCCAGCCCATGAAAATGAATTGAGTTTCTATAATCAGTCCCCTATAGCATATGAAAGGTACCCCGGGAATGGATCTCATGCAAAAATAAGATAAAGACCAAATGGCCATCATCCCTCTAACATCTGTGATGTTCTACCAGAATGATGTTTTTCACAGTGGCACCCGGAGGGCTTGTAAGGATAGGGGATTTTAGAAATGAACTCTGTTAGCCCTATCATGTTTACAACCTGGCTTCTTGGACCAAATATTCAAACTTCAAAGGATATAGTCTTACCTAAGATGATCTTGCTTCAGACATTCCAATCAACTTTGATATCACATTACAAAATGTGTACTAGCTGTCTTCAAAAAGAAGTAAGATGCAGAAAATGATGAATCATTTCTTTCAAAGTTCTCATTTCAAAATGTTTTGGGTAACAGTAAAGTATCATTAAGTAACCTCACTTCCTGAAAGGCCCACCCATCTATAAAAGTGTCCTGCAATAACCTCAGCAGGGTTTAGCTCAGTCTGTAATTCTAAAACACAGAAAAAGAACACAGGTGCCACACATACAATGGCACTACAATACACACTAGTACATTTTTAAAAAATTAATGGTATTTTCTCTGAAGTAAAGGGAAGTTGCCCTGTGACTGCCGATGAACTATGTTTAGTCAGATCTTCAGAAGCTTAACTCACAAACTTGATGTGTTAAAGGAATTAGTTAAAAGGATGGTAATCACATGTTCCAGCCTGCCAAAGACTGTCCCCCATAGTTTACACTTGCTGTCCCAGAGTATCTCTTCTGAAAAACTGTCCTAATGACCTAATGATATACCCTAATTCTTTTCCTCAGAGGAAAAGGAAAGAATGTGTCGCTGCATTTACCTTCACTACTAGAAAAACACTTCCAAGTAAAAACCCCTGTTTAAATCCAGTTACAATGGGCAAGTTAATTATGGTTCCAGGTATTACACACACACACACACACACACACACACTTGCCTCAAGTGTTTCATTGATATCAAACTAATGAAATTTTTAATAGCTCATGTACAATGAAACATTTCAATCCAACCTTAATCTAGGTCAATACCTTAACTTTAAACTGAACAAGAAGATTGTGAGTTCAAAACCAGCCTGTACTACAAGATTATAAGACCAGCTTGAGGTACAAAGTGAAACCTTGTCTTACATCAACCAAGCCAGGCAACAACAATAACAACAAAACACACACAGAATAAATCAGATAAACTATAAGAAAATATTTCGAGCTGGGCGCTGGTGGCTCATGTCTGTAATCCTAGCTACTCAGGAGGCTGAGATCTGAGGATCGCGGTTCAAAGCCAGCCTGGGCAGGAGAGACCGTGAGACTACTATCTCCAATAAACCACCAGAAAACCGGAAGTGGCGCTGTAGCTCAAGTGGTAGAGCACTCGCCTTGCGCTGAAGAGCTGAGGGACAGCACTCAGGCCCAGAGTTCAGGCCCCAGGACCGACAAAAAAAAAAAAAAGAGAATATTTCTATTAATAGTTTTCTTCGGTGGTACTGAGGTTTGAACTCCGAGCCTTGAGTCACATCTCCAGCCCTTTTGATTTTGGATACATTTGTGATAGGATCTTGCTTTTTGTCCAGACTGGCTTGGACCTCATTCCTCCTATTTATATCTCCCATGTTACTGGGATAACAAGGTATGTGCAACCATACGCAGTTTTTTCTGTTATGATCTCTGAATAACTAGGATTACAAGCATATACCATTGCACCTGGCTCACTTATAGCATTTAATTAATTTTTATTATTAGTTGTACAAAGGGGTTGCCATGCAACATGTTAGTTTATAATTACAAAGCATCTTGATCAATATTACCACTTTCATCATTTTCATTCTACCCTCACTCACCCTTCCTCCACCCTTCCTCTCAGATTTCTAGTTTCATAGATTATAAATTGGCTATTACAAATGTATTTTAAAGACTACAATCCTATTTAAGAAGTTGTGGCCATCATTTAATTAAATTCAAAAATTAGGGGAAAAGATAATGCTAAATTCAATTTACAATTTTTAAAATTCTTTTATTCTTCAGAGAATACATTTGATGTCCTTGAATGGGCATCCATCTATGACTTTTTTGTGAAAAATACTGGAGAGCAACCTTAAGAATTACATATCAAATGAAGTACTTGATTCCCAGTCAATTATAAAAGACTAAAGCAAATCTGAACATTTCTAAATTATTCCAGATCCTATATGGTCCAGCTTCTGGAATAGTCTGTCTTGAATGTAAGTACGTACGTACATACACGTATGTATGTACACACACACACACACACACACACTCCGTTTACTAAAAAATACATTATTTTATTTTAAATGGCCCATTAGAGAGAAAGACCACAGATTAACAGGTTCTATGCTTCATGGAAGATCAAGGAGGTGGCCATTAAGAATCCATATAACACTATGCTCCAGAAGTTAGGAGCCCATACACCACAACCAAAAGAACTTAGCTCCATTTTCTGCCTCTGCCTCTGCCTCTCCCTCTGCCTCTGCCTCTTACTAGAGATGGGAAAATTAGGCACATTAACTTCTTAGCCTCAACTACCACAACTATAACATGGAAGAAAAAAAATACCCACATACTGGGACTGTAGTGAAGCTCACAAGAGTTGAACTCACAGCTTTACCTCTTGTGAACTTCATATAGTTTCTCAAAAGCACCAACCTTATGCTCTCACCTCCTCTTCTGACACATACTTTTCCTGCTGCCAAGAACATTCTTTTCTCCCTTTTCCTGGCTTCCTCGGATCACAGTTTCGATGAAACTTACAGAAAGCTTCTCTTGACCTCCTATTTGTGTCAAGTGTATCTCTTATGTGCCTTCAAAGCACCTTATAGCTTTACACTTAAAATTTGTCTAGGTTCTGTTTGCTTGCTAGGCTTTACTCCTTAAAAGAGAGAGATTATGCATGTCATGGTTACTACCATAATCCTGAGACAGTACAGTATAGGTTCAGAGTAGGTGCCTACTAAATATTCTTTAAATGATCATGAGACGGATTAGTAGGCTCTATGATAGAGAAAAGAAGCCAAAGAAGGAGTCCTATACTAAATCTTTCACACTAGGTAAGAATATATGACTGTTCCCATTTTAGAGGCATCCGAGTGCTTTTCACAGACACTTAGAGGCCTTCCACTAAACCTAAAAATGTATTCTGACCAAGTGTAAAGATGAGGCATATTGTGGGTACATGATTTCATAAACTGAGTGTACAACAGTGTAGTCAGTGTGTTTATACTTACTAGTTCATGTTCCCTATTCTGAAAATAAAGAGTATCACAGCAGAATTACATGGCTACTCCATCTTCTTGAATATCAGCTGAACTAAGTGAAACCCACAAGAGCTACTGGCATAAGTGGAGACAAGAAACGGGAGGTAAATCATGAATCCATAGCATGGAAGAACACACATGTGGGGAAAAAAATGTATGGTACTGTGAAAAGCAGCAGCTTGTCCAGAATGTGCCACTGGGTGGCAGCAGTGCCTCTAGTTGCCCACTACAGAACTACAACCAGGATGGCCAGCAATTTCTTAAGCTGAAAGTTATCTCTAGTGTATAGTTGAGCAGAAACTATTCACTGAAATTCAACTTCTCTAAGTCTGCCATTAACATGGGGATAGGGTTTGGGCTGGGAAGGTGATTCAGTGGTAGAATGCTTGGCTCTAATCCATGAGGTCCTGGGTTTGATTCCTCAGCACCATATAAACAGAAAAAAAGCTGGAAGTGGCGCTGTGGCTCAGGTGGTAAGAGTGTTAGCCTTGAGCTGAAGAGCTGAGGCACAGTGCCCAGGCCCAGAGTTCAAGCCCCACAACTGGCAAAAAAAAAAAAAAACACGGGGATAGGGTTTAAGGATATTACGTTATCAGAGATTAATTCAAAGGGAATCTGGATAGTTTTGGCTAGTCAATAAATGCTGATAGTCTCAGTAAAGTGAAAAAGGTAAGTTTTATTTTTTTAGTATATATTTTTTATTGAAAAGATACTGTACAGGGGGGTTACAGTTACATGAGTAAGATAATGAGTACATTTTCTATGGAGCATTGTTATCTCCTCCTTTGTTTTTCCCCTACCATCCCTTCCCTCTCCACCTCCTCAACTACCCTATCCCAAGTTGTAAAGTTCATTTTCAACATAGTATCCTGTACATCTATCTCATTGTTGAAATGGGTCAACCTGTATCCTTATTTCAGCATTTTTGAGCAGATAGGATGTTGCTAAGCGAAATGAACCCCAAGAATGGGGCACAAGAGGTTTTATCTTTCTTGCTGTTGTTACAATGGTCAACCCTTATCCTTATTTCAGCATTTTGTTATTTCCCTTCCCCTACCCAAACTAGAAAAATGTATCAACAAGTTGCAGGGCACCATAATCAAGTACAGTGAAAACAGGGGTTATACCATGGGGGAAGAACATAGGGTAAACAGAGCCAGAGGCTACCCTACCCATCTGCAGCACAACAGCAACTCAGGAAGTACTTTCAAACTTCAGTTTGAACCACAAAAAAATATCAACAGTCAAAATCCATTACATGTAAAAACTCAGCAATTTCAAGGAGATTGACCTAATATCCATAGATTAATCAATTGGGACTTATGAGAGAATATCATATTTCTCTAGTTTGAGGAAGAGTTTGAGAACACACACCAACTGGCTTCTTTAAAAGTAGTAAATAAGTGAGCAAAGAAATGGAGAAAACAAAAAAAGATCTAAGAATAAGGAATAAGCTACATTAAAAAGTAGACATGAGAAGATCTGGTACACCAAAAAAATGCTATATTTAAGTGTAAATCAGTAAGTTTAAAACTTATAAGTATGTTCTGAAACACGCCTTTTCTTTTTGCCAGTCCTGGGGCTTGAATTCTGGGCCTGAGTGCTATCCATGAGCAACTTTTGCTCAGCGCTAGCGCTCTAGCACTTGAGCTACACCAGTGTCACTTCTGGCTTTTTCTGTAATTGGAAAAAGGAGTCTCATGGCCTTTCCTGCCCAAGCCGGCTTCAAACTGCGATCCTCAGATCTCAACCTCTTAAATAGCAAGGATGACAAGTAGGAGGCACCAGTGCCCAACTGTAACTTATCTTTTGAAGAAATCCAGACCTTTTTTGTGGAATGGATTTATATTCTCCATAGAAAAATCTATAAACAGATGTATGCTAAAAATACCTGTTGTCTCTGAGTAGAAGGATTAGCCAAGCTTTGTTTTATTTTTATCTACATACGTGTTCTAAAATGAATACGTACAACACATTTGGATTTTTAAAGATAAAAGAGTTTGATAGGAAAAGGGAAATACAGTAAAACTGAAAGTATATTTAACAGCATTGCACTAGTGTTAGGCTAAATAAAATGCTAAGATTAAGGGAAGCTAGACACACAAATAATACACGGTTCCTTTGAACTTTCCTTAATACATTTTCTGTAAATCTAAAATAATTACAAATAAAAGTATTTTAATACAATAATGCAAGTACTAATGGCACTTTTTAAACAGAATGAACACAAACTTTCTGTGCCAGTAATGGGGCTTGAGCTCAGGGCTAAGGCACTGCCCATTTGCTTTCTTAGCTAAGGTTCGCAGTCTACCACTTTAGTTACAACTCCAATTCTGTTTTTTTTTTCCTGGTTAATTGGAGATAAACTCCTGGAGGGCTTGGAATGTGGCTTAGTGGGTGAGTGCTTGCATGAAGCCCTGAGTTCGATTCCTCAGTACCACATAAACAGAAAAGGCTAGAACTGGTTCTATGGTTCAAGTGATAGAGCACTAGCCTTGAACAAATGAAGCTTAAGGCCCCAAATTCAAGTCCCAGGACTGGCAAAAACAAAAAGAAGCTTGTGGACTTTTTTTAACCCAAACTGGTTTCAAACTCTGATCCTGAATAATTCCTGCTTAGTCTGGCTTTGAACCACAATCCACAAATCTCAGTCTCCTGAGTAGCTAGGATCGGGCATGAGGTACTGCCTCAAAGTTTTTCTACTCTAGAAAAACAAATGAATTCAGTTACATCATCCCCACATATAAACAAGAGTATGGTCACATAAAATCTTTGGCAGTAAGCCATTATAACTTCTAGCATTACAACACAACGTTGTAAAGACAATTATATCATCTGGCCTCTCCTAAATATGAAAGAGATATCAGTCTACTCACTGAAGCAGACAACAAATTGTTAAAGCTCTACTTACTTGGTTTTATAAACATCAATACAGAAGATTACCATAATAACATTACTCAAGAGAGAAGAAATTGGAAGCTAAAGATAGCCAATGACGACCCTTTTCCTTCATAATGTATATTTTTAATCTAGTTTCTCATACCAAGTAGTTACAAATATACATGCATACTTTTTTTTCACAATTCAACTAGCATGGACTCTGTTCTACTCTTATGGAGACTACTGTTTAAAAGATAGTATCTTAAGTGGCAAGTAGCCTAGAACAGAGAGCTAGATACATAAGCAGAATAGAAAAGGAAGGTCATCCACGAGGAAATTCACAACCATATAATAATAGTGCAACCAAATAATGATTATAGAATTTTCACACATTAATAATACTAGCTGATTATAGACCTTTTACAAGTGAATACTAGAAACCCTCTGCAATTATCCAGTTATACCTGTTACTGCTTAGGTAACAGTTGAATATTCTAGATTGTTACTTTAAACTTAAATTCATTTTTCCTTCAAATATTATTTTTCCTTCAAATATTTGGTCACAAAAAAGCATACAGAGGAAAAGATTAAAGTGTCAGAAAGCACAAACAAAACTGGAGGTCTTGCTGGGCACCAGTGGCTCACACCCATAATCCTTGCAATTTAGGAGGCTGAGATCTCAGAATTGTGATTTTAAGCCAGCTTGGCTGGGCAGGAATTGTCCATGAGACTCTTGTCTCCGATTAACCACTGAAAAACCAAAAGTGGAGTTTGTGTCTCAAGTGGTAGAATACCAGCCTTGAGTAAAAATGCTAAGGGACAGCACTCAGGCCCTGAGTTCATGCCCTAGTACAGGCACAAAAATACATAAATCTAAAAGGTCTTGATCAATTTGACTAGCCAGCTGTCTGGTTAAATTGTTGCAGTAAATGAAAAATTTGGAGTAAGTTAATTCCACTGTGGAACAGACCTAATGGAGGTTTCATTACTTAAGTATTTAAAATAAAATAAGCACTTCTGCAGAGGCCTTTATATGCAGCAGGAAGAACATACATAGCTCTGGGATATAGCTCAGTGGTAAAGCATTTACCTAGCAAGCTCAAGCCTCTCTGCTTAGTCTCCAACACAGCAGAATAAAATAAAATAAGAACAGGGTTTTTTTTTAATAAATAAGAACTGTTAAGAGTACTAAAAATTCTCAAACACAGCCGAAGTCTTTTTCCCTTGTCAATGAAATACTGTTTGAAGAAGAAGGGGAATTATGAATCACTATACAAAGGTCAGCCAAGAACCCTGCTGCAATTTCAAGTATTGATATTTCCTCTTAGTAGATACTGTCCATAAATCCCTAATGAATTTAGCTTGTGCTACATCTGCAATGCAAAGTGCCTTTAAGACATTCCTTTGCAGATACTGTTGTGATTATTTAATTTCAAAAATATAACATCTTGATAAACTAGACAGTAATTCAATCCTTCTTACCACATTGGAAACCAATGTCAACTCTAGTGACAGATAAATAGTTTGAGCTGGGTACCAGTGGCTCATACCTGTAATCCTAGATACTCAAGAGGCTGAGATCTGAGGATCCCAGGAGAAACCCAGCCAGGACAGGAAAGTCCATGAGACTCTTATCTCCAATAAACCACCAGAAAACCAGAAGTGGCACCGTGGCTCAAGTGGTAGAGCCCCTGCCTTGAGATGAAGAGCTGAGGGACAGTGCCCAGGCACGGAGCTCAAGCCCCACAACCGACTAAAAAAAACAAAAAGATAAGATTATTTTTGAAGTGTATGGAATAATGAGCTGCTTACTCTTCTTCTAAACCAAAGTTAAGGTCAACACAAGAGATAGTTGTGCAATGTTCTCTTTGATCATACCTCCACCTTAAGTTCTACCGGTTATAGTAGAGCATCTTACAGACCACATTCTTTTTTAAGAATAAGGAAGATATTATCAATGTTATGGGTTCAATACCCTCATTGCATAGTTTCGAGGGCCATTGTGCCTGAAGGTAGACAAAGAACCACACTGAGGCTTACATCCTGGTGGAAAAATCCTGGTGGAAGTGGTACTGGTAAGGTCGGGGGGACCAAGAAGAGTGGTCTGTCTAACAATAGCAAGACATGAGTGTAGACCTGGTAAAGGACCAAACTCCGAAAATTTAGAGAATAATTCCACAAGTTAGCTCAATGCAACCCAATCAGGTTAACTATCAGTGAGTTATAATTTGAATCACTGATTTTCTTTAAAGAGGATAATCCCATTACTCAGAAGGCTTACCCAAAAATGGAGTGGGGGAGTGGGGGATTTTATCAGGGCCCACAAGTCTAAGAACAATTTTGTCTTAAAAATTTTTTTTGGGGGGGGCTAGTCCTGGGGCTTGAACTCAGGGCCTAGGCACTGTTCCTGAGATTCTTTTGCTCAAGGCTAGCACGCTACCACTTGAGCCACAGCACCACTTCTGGCTTTTTCTGTTTATATGGTACTGAGGAACCAAATCCAGGGATTCATGCATGCTAGGCAAGCACTCTACCACTGAGCCACCTTCCCATCCCAGTCTTAAAATTCTTAAGTCACTTCTCCCAATGCATTTTCTCTCTTTCTCTCTCTCCATGTATGTATGTATATAAAGGTGTGTGTATATATATAAATATATATGCCCATATATACACACATATATGGATACATATACATATGTATACACACACATATATACATATATGTATGGATATATGTACATATACCACATATCCATGATAATGTAATAAATGTTATGCCATAAAAAGGCCAATCAAATAAAATGATAGAAATTGACTATGTTGAAAACAATTCTTGCAACCAAACTTAGCTACTCATTTCAAAATGAGGTACTTTTATCTTATTAAAACACCATGTAGCTGGGAGCTGGTGGCTCACGCCTGTAATCCTAGCTACTCAGGAGGCTGAGATCTGAGGATCACAGTTCAAAGCCAGCCCGGGGCAGGAAAGTCTGCGAGACTCTTATCTCCAATAAACCACTAGAAAACCGAAAGTGGCACTGTGGCTCAAGTGGTAGAGTGCTTGCCTTGAGCTGAAGAGTGCAAAGACAGTGCCCAAGCCCAGAGTTCAATCCCCACAACCAATAAAATACCATGTAATTACTCATGCAACTGGAATTCCTCTGTACAGCATCTTTACAATAAAATAAAATGAAAAAATATCACATTTAAAAACTAATCTTACCCTTTAGAAAGAATGACCAAGTATTGAGTTAATTTTGCAGACTTTTCCTGGAGTCACTGTTCAACAAACTGAACACAGCAGAGCTTCTTAATACACCACTTAGATTAAGGAACATCAATTTCAACTTAGTTTTTAAATAAAATATCCCGTAAGTATAAACTCCACTCCAGATTCCTTCAAACATTTTGGTTTTTAATCTTCAGTTTTCAAGGGGCTGTTAAGTTTTTCAAAATTCAAGGTACACTCTGGCTACAGATCATAAATTCACTCTGTCCACATCTTTAGAAACAGCATATATACTTCTTACCTGCTGGCAGTGCCCTAAGCAAGATGACCCTTAAGTCAAAGGTGGGACACACAAGCAGCAACCAGTCTTCCCTGGTAGATGACAACTGGAAATAAGATGTAAACAAATACTTTATCCCTATGTGGCTAACAAGTATATAAGATCTAGTATAAATTTTTTAGAAAATTACCAGCTATCTGAAACTTGTATTTAGAAAAAATCTCCTATTTTACTGTTACTTCTATCACAGACTAATCACTCCACAGAAATATTTCATGTAACCAAGCAACAACAGCACAAATGCAAAGAGTCATAGAGATAAGACAGGGATTGGAGAGTTTTCCCACCACAGAATGTTTTCCTTCCAAATGTGAGAGCCACCATCTTTTGTGGAGCACTTATCTCTTTATACCCTTCATGAGTTATGACTTAGGGCAACTGGAAGGGCTAGTGTCTTTTTAATCATAGTGATTATTGTGTACTCCATTCAATTCTAGCCAAACAAGTCCCAAAAGAAATGCAAAGATAGCTGGGCACCAGTGGCTCATGCCTGTAACCCCAACTAATGAGGAGGCAGAGATCTAAGGACTGTGGTTCCAAGCCAGCCTAGGCAGTAAAGTCCATAAGATTCCTATCTCCAATTAACCACCAGAAATCCAGAAGTTGTGCTGTGGCTCAAAGTGATAGAGTGCTAGCCTTGAGCACAAAGACCAGGGACAGTGCCCAGGCCCTGAGAGTTCAAACCGCATGACCAACAACAGTAACAAAAAAATACAAAGACAAAGCTGAGCTATTAAACTGATGTTGGGAAATCTAAGACAAAGAGAAGCTGGGGAAATCACCATGAAGGTTTTTGATTTTGCAGTTGTTTCTTCTAAAACAGCCCTTAATGACACCTGTCATTAAGCCCAGTATCCACCCTTTTATCCCTGGCAGTTATGTTCCAAGTGGTCCTCAGATGCCTGAAACTGTGGATCATACTAAACTCCTTATGAGCTATTTGTTTCTAAACAAACATACCAATGATAAGTTTAATTTATAAATTAGGCACAGTAGATTAATAACAATAACAAAATAGAACCATATAACAATGAACTGTAATAAAGGTTATTTTTAATTCACAAGTTGTTCACTTCTGGAATTTTCCATTTAATATTTTCAGATTGTGGTTGACTATGGGTAACTGAAACTGTGGAAAGTGAAACTACAGCAGATAAGAGGAAACTGCTGGCTTCTTTATGGGCTATTTCCTAAGGAAAGCTCCTTTCCTTCAAACATTTTAATCTCTAGTTATCAAGAGGATGTTAAAAATTAACATAAATATATTATACAAGCAAAAAACCTGTTTTCACATTAAAATGCTTGCCTGTCGAGTTGACACTAAAACCAGAAGCTAAATCAAGCAGTACAAATAATTCTGGAGGAACTTTGAATCGAATAACACAAAAACAAACTCCTTAGGTTATTTTGCTTATAAATATGTCACATGTAGGAAAATTTGCATGAATATGCTCATACTGACATTTCTATTGGGGGAAATAAATACTACATTGCTTCTCAATTAAGGGTTAAATAATTCACCAAAAGTACATCTGAGCACTATCTTTTTTAGTTTCTGCCTTTTGGAAACAATTTACTTCACAGAAATTCTAATCTACCAGTGTCAAGGATTTGTCTGCACACAGAGGGAATCCCAATGCCTTCTTAAATGCTTTTTGGTCTTGTTTTGGTATCTGATGCTTTCTGCACCTCAAATATTCCAAAGGCTTTAAATCATCTTAGACTAACTCTGAAATTGACTTTTGACCAAATATAGAAAGTTTCCGTGGTTCCAGTTGATGGGATGTTATTATCCTTAGCCTGCTTTTCCCTCTTCTGTTCTACTTGTCAGAAACATTATTCATGTGACAATTGTTATAACTACTTCTGCCCAGTTCTATCCTTCTGTAAAGTTAGAATTTTTCAACTATGCTTTTACGCTGCTTCTCAACTTAGTATCTTTGTGATCATGGCATGTTTCATTTGGCTTCAACCCATCCAATTTTAGTGTGAGCTCTCTTCTCAAAGCCATGATTGGGTTTTAAGTTCATTCATGAAGTTCCTGTTTCCTGTCTGAGGGAACTTCCCAGCTTTTTAGTTCATTTAAGAAACATGACTACCCTATTCTGAGCACAATGAACCATCACCATCTTTTTAGAAGTTCTGTCCATTTCTCTAGGATTTTATTTTATGACACATCACTCAGGTACCTTCAGTGGCCCTTCAAATCCTTACTACTAATTTTTAAAAATTAAAATTATATTAAAATAGATAAAGTACACATTGTACAGGTAACAAACAAAATAACTAAGAGAAAGCAGATTATTTCACCAGGCCACTCCACTGCATTAGCCTGATAATAACCACAAGAATCCATCATTAATATTTTCAGCACCTCTCTAATGGTCTACTTTCACATGCCCTCCTCATTAAGTGAGAAACAGAGAATTTCTATTCTGATTCCCCTGTAATGTCTGTCCAGTTGACAGCGCCTCTTAGAGGAAAATCTTCCCACTATGAAATCAATTTCCAAAAGGTCAGGATGAAGACAATCTGGAAAAATAAGAACTGTTACAGTCACCATAACAAAAATGACTAGTTGTGCAGAGTCTTCACATTAACACCACTTTTGCCAAGTTGAATCTTATCTTCTAAAATGTCTTATTGGCCAACCACCAGTGGCTCACACCTGTAATCCTAGCTACTCAGGAGGCTGAGATCTGAGGATCACTGTTCAAAGCCAGCCAGGGCAGGAAAGTCCATGAGAATATTATCTCCAATTAACCACAAGAAAATTGGAAGTGGCACTGTGACTCAAATGGTAGAGCAGTTTTGAGCAGAAGAGCTCAAGGACAGCATCCAGGCCCAGAGTTCAAGCCCCATGACCTCCAAAAAAAAAAGTCTTATTGGATTTGTGGAAAATAATTTTGTTTAAGGCTGCATTAAAAAAGCATTGTATTTCAGTTAGGCATGGGGTTGTATGCCTATTACCACAGTACTTGGAAGGCTGAAGCAGGAAGAAAGTGAATTCAAGGCCAGCTTGAAGCTCTCTGGCCTATATACTTAGATTCCTTCTCCAAAACAACAATGACAACCAAAACAACATACTTTCAACCTCTAAATCTGCATATAAACCCATATAATGGCCCTTTGGAGGATTTAATAAATACCTCTAAATAATAACAGCAGCATACAAAACTATTTCCCAAATCTTGTTGTTCCATCATTGTTCTCCTAATATTCAAATTTGCATGATATAAACAAGGATATCATAGACAAAGATTCATGTTGCTACTATTGCTTAGATTTTCTTTACATGTCTAAGATGTAAAATGAAGAGTTCCGCACTACATACCTTTAGCCAAACATTAGAAACAGAAGTTGATTTTCCTTTGGATAAAAATAAATAATCATTCAAGTTTAGTTTTTAAAACTTCATTATGCCTGGGGGCATTTTAAATGATAAAGTGCCTGTCTAGTGTACAGTCCTGCATTCAAATCCAAGAATTACACAAAAAAATTTACACAACAAGCCAGGTGCTGGTGGCTCACACCTGTAATCCTAGCTACTAAGGAGGCTGAGATCTGAGGATCATGGTTCAAAGCCAGCCCAGGCAGGAAAGTCCATGAGACTCTTATCTCCAATAAACCACTAGAGACCTGGAAGTGGCACTGTGGCTCAAGCAGTAGAGTGCTCGCCATGAGCTCAAGAGCTGAGGAACAGCGCTCAGGCCCAGAGTTCAAGCCCCACAACCAATAAAAAAAAAATCACAAAAAAAAGCTTCCCAATGGCATTTCAACATATTGCACTTATACATCATCACTAGTAACTACAACTTAAATACTGTGAAGCACTGAAAGCTGACATTTCCATAACAACTCACTGCCTGTATGAATGGTCCCACACAATTACAATGAGGCTCATAAATTTTTATCATCTAATAACACTGTGGCATAACCCATTACTCATATTTGTGGTAATATGGTGTAAACAAACCTAGGGCTGCCAGTCATACAACATGCCATCATACACTATGTCTACTAGATGTGTTGTAGGCTATAAGGTAGATTTGCAAAAATACAACTTGTGATGCTCACCCAATGACAAAATGAACACGTTTCTCCGAATATAACCCAACTATGAAGTGTAACATGTTTAGTTAAATTCAAATAGAAGTGAACTGATTCAACACTGGGAACTACAAATTTTCTTGGTGATTTACTTTTGGTGACCAGAGCTTTTCCCCCAAGATGATAGTTGCCCCTAGAAAAATGCTGGATGTCTTCTCTTATTCAGAACCATCAATTGTGAAAAATGCTTGCAGTATAATGTCAAGGTAAAGAAAGCAAGTTACAAACCAATACACATAGCAAGAACTTATTTTTTATGTTTGTTATTGTAAAAAATACTATACAGAGGGGTTATAGTTACATGAATAAGGTAATGAATACATTTTACCTCCTCCTTTGTTTTTCCCCTACCATCCCTTCCCTCCCTACCTCCAGAAATCCTCCTCCCTCACTCCCACCCTGAAGTTGTAAAGATCGTTTTCAACATAGTGTCTTGTATATCTCATTGTTACAATGGGTCAACCTGTATCCTTATTTCATAATTTTATTATTTCCCTTCCCCTCCCCAAACCAGAAAAATGTATACACAAGATGCAGGGCACCAGAATCAAATACAGTGAAAACGGGTTATACCATGGGGGAAGAACATACTAAAGAAACAAAAAATCACATTGTACATTATAAATACTTTAAAAACAATAACAAGAAAGAAAGGTGGTTACCTGTGTCCCTATCTTGGGGTTCATTTCACTTAACATTATCTTATATGGTCATATATACATAGCTTTAAGAACTCATTTTTGTAGAAAGATGCTAAACATGTTTGTACCCGCTCATGAACGTGCCCACATGCATACTGGCAAATGTGCAAATGTAAACATATGTGTATGTACCAGAAAATTAACAATGGATCTGTCTGGGAATGAGATTATGGTATCTTTATTCTTCTTTATAATTCAATGTTGAAATTTAGAAAATACAAATACTATTTTGACATTCTGATTAAAAGTTAAAACCTGTGCTCACTCAGCACAAGCCATTACATTTGTATGAATGTAATTATATAATAATGTAAGTGTATTATACCTATCTTCCAGTATGCAAAAGTTTGTTATGAATCTTCATAACTACTAACTAAATAGCAATTATAAATTTCTGGATACATGATAAAATTGTGTAAGGTAAGAAGTAAAAGTATTCCTATAATACTCCCTTTCCTCTGGAAGTAAATATGCAGGTGTGTTATCAATCAGAAAGATTTTATTATCTATATATATGATAAAATTTGTTTACTTTCAGTTAAATAGAATCACCATCTACAATTCCCTTCATATGCCACTTACCAACTCTGAAATTCCTATACCAACTACTTCAAATAGGTCTGTCTACCTCCAGAGTTTTTTTGTCTTCTCTTTTTAATAGCCCAATGATATTATGAGTACAACCTATTATTTAGATCATTCCCCTAAGGATGGATATATAGGATGCTGCCAAGTTTTCAGTGTTGTAAATTATTTCACTGCAGTGAAACTTTACATAGCTTTATGTACATAGGCAGCTTGTCCCCTACAAGGGTTTTCTAATAAAATTCTGGCTCTAAATATATGTACATTTTTAAATGGCATGATTGAGGGACTTCTTACATAGTATAAATTTGCTAAAAGTATTATATTTAGTTTTTGCCAAAGCATTTGCAGAAACATACATTTGCATTTCTCTAATCAAGCAAACTTAAACATCTTCTCTTTTTTAGTTATTTTTTTTCTTTTCTTGAAAATGCCTATACTACTTTTACTAATGGGCACCTGCTTATTACCTATCTGTAGGACGTAATGACCTATTATATACCAGAAGTTTAATATGATTTGAAACAGTTAGCTACTCATGTAAAAAGTAATTTTGGGTGAAAAAAATTTAATAGTACAAGACAAATATTTCATTCTATGAGTTGGAAAGGTACACTCATTTATGAAATTTCTACATAGAGGCTAAGACTCTTTCCTTAACTCCAGGCCTATTGATTGCACTCTTAGTGTAAAACTTCACAAAACTGAAGACACTTGCAAAGCAATGTAAGTACAAAACAGTTTTAGATTTTTATATCTATTTTACACAAATCTTTTATAGTTGTCTTATCCATATCTAATTCTTTTCAACACAATTTCTTTCATTAAAATGAACCTAAATTTCACTCAGCTTTAAAAAATTATCCATATGCTTTAACATGTACTCATTTCCTACCTCCACGCCCTCATATAATATAAATCAATTCCCTGACATCTTACCATTTCATCTGAAAGTTTTCCATAAGGATTCCAATTCTCCCCAATCATATTTTATCAGGCTACAAGATATTAAACAACATCATGAGTTGGGAATGTAGCTCAGTGGTAGAATGCTTGCCCAGTATGGACAAATGTCTGGGTTTCATTTCCACACACCAAAACAAAATACATATACAATCAACCAATATCAAATGCAGTAGTAAAAAACTACTGCTGTACTGGTGAGTACAAAAGCAGATTGGAATACTGGACACCAGCCTACTAAGAACAAATATCTGGTGCTCAATGTATTTCAGAAAGGAAATAGATCATCATCTAAAATGGTGGGTCAAATGGAAATTAATTACAGTATTACAACTTTTATAGCCCCTATTTCTTCCATTCTACCACTTGTCCTTTTGACTTTGTTATAGTGTCTTATGCATCCCAGGTTTTTAAATAAATACTCATACTTTTAAACTATATCCTTAGTTTATTTCTGTATAGGCTGGGAAGAGAGGATCCATTTCCTTCCAAATGTATGGCCAACTGTCCTAACTCTATTTCCTTTCTCAACATCACACTAAGGTTATCTAAAAGAACTGAAAGAAGTGATCCTGTGGCTCAAGTGGTAGAGCAATCACCTTGATCTAAAGAGCTGAAGGACAGCACCCTGGCCCAGAGTTCAAGCCCCACAACCGAAAAAAAAAGTTTATAGCCAGCCATAGGTGGCTCACGCTTGTAATCCTAGCTACTCAGGAGGCTGAGATCTGAGGATCACCATTCAAAGCCAGCCCAGGCAAGATAGTCCATGAGACTCTTATCTCCAATAAACCACTCAGAAACCCCGAAGTGGTAGAGCACTAGACTTGAGCTGAAGAGATGAGGGACAGCGCCCACCCAAAGTTCAAGCCCCAAAACCAACCAAAGAAAATAAAAAAATTAAAAAACTGAAATGTCAATTTAACTTACAAAAGGAAGCTATATATAAACAAAATAATAAACATCTAAGTTTAGTTTAACAACCTCATTACTACTATGAATTTAAAAATCATCATGTAGTTTCAGTTGCAAAAGGATTTCTTTGCCTGGATTACTCATTATTACTCTGGCTCACAATAAGAACTCCAAGAATGCATCTTGACTGCATAGGCCCCTATCTGAATCTTATTAATTGCCACAATGTATTTTACATCCACAATGAAATAGCCTACACTTCCAAATAACAAAAAAAAAAATCTTCCTTCCCAACTCCTAGAGTATGCTTTCATGTGGCTGCTAGGTTTAGCCAAGAAAATGAAGGCAATTTTCAGAACCACAATACCCATAGAAATGAAACCAAGATAGAAAAGGTCAACATAAAGTCTGTTAAATTTCCTTTAGAACACAGAAAAAAGATCATTTCTAAGATAATCTTATCTCTGTGATAATCATATATTTCTATAAACCTCTAGAACATAAATTGGCTTAGCAGGCTCTAAGATTGTATTGTGAATATAACCAGACAATACATAAATGAATGGATGTGGCTATGTTCCAATAGAAGTTTATTTACAAAAACAGGTGGTACACAGGATTTGACCACAGGAGTATTTTTCTGGCCCCCAAAGTTTGATCTTTATCAAGTAAAAATCCACTTCCCTAGCTGCATACTTATTTGATCAAATACACACAAATGGACATGGTAATGACATTACAACCCTGAAAAAACAAATTATCAAAATCACTTATCTTTTACCTTCTTTTCATAACATAAGCGCACACATTTTTTAAAATATAAAATTATGAACATCACTTCAAGCTAACATATTATTTTAAGAACGGTTAAAATCAGTGAGGTACTGGTTGCTCAGGCCTGTGATCCTTGTTACTCAGAACAGTAAAATCAGAGGATTGTGGTTCAAAGACAACTGGAGCAAGAATATCCGTGACACTCTTATCTCTAATAACAGATAAAGCGAGAAGTGGTGCTGTGGCTTAAGTGTTAGATTGCTAGCCTTGAGCAAAAGGATTTCAGGGACAGCGCCCAGACCCAGGGGGAAAAAGCAATTAAAAAAGAATGCTAAAGGGCTGGGAAGGTGGTTCAGTGGTAGAGCGCTTGCCTTGCATGCATGAAGCCCTGGGTTTGATTCCTCAGCACTACATAAGCAGAAAAAGCCAGAAGTGGCACTGTGGCTCAAGTAGTAGAGCACTAGCCTTGAGCTGAAGAGCTGAAGAGCTGAGGGACAGAGCCCAGGCCAAGTTCAGGCCCCACAAACGACAAAAAAAATGAATGCAAAGTAGCTACTATAGAAGGAAAAGGTACAGTGTAGACAGTGAAATAATTTACTCAGTATTTTGATAAAGTACATAGGACAAGTCTACTAAATTCATGGTCAAGATTCATAACCACTATTGAAAATACAGAAGCAGACTTTCAAAATATGATTAAATGAGAACACAAATTTGTTATCTGAGGGAATACTTTCCAGTTCTGCCAAAATGTTTAATTTAGAATGCGAAAACTACAACCTCTTTTGCATATCATGTGCCTATTTAATTTTAAAATACAGAATTTTATGTTATAGTTGACATCCTGGTCATGTAGACAGTATATTTGTGTAAAGGAAAATGGTTGGTAGCCATTTTAATATGATGAGAGTTTATCACATGGTAAGTTTAAGGCCTCTTGTTAAAGAGCATATTTAAACTCAGGGACTGTAAAAAGAGAAAATGCTCACATTTCTTGCAGACAAACCATGGGTAGTCTACAGATCAGAAAGAAGTGAAAGAGGGCTGGGAAGGGGCTCAGTGGTAGAGTGCTTGCCTTGCATGCATGAGGCCCTGAGTTCAATTCCTCTGCACCACAAACACAGAAAAAGCCAGAAGTGGTGCTGTGGTTCAAGTGGTAGAGTGCTAGCCTTGAACTGAAGAGCTGAGGGACAGTGCCCAGGCCCAGAGTTCAGGCCCCATGACAGGACCCAAAAACAAAAAAAGAAAAAAAAATCAATTAAAACATTCTATTCTGTAGATTCTTTTTTTCCCAGCCCTGGGCTTGAACTCAGGGCCTGGACACTCTTCCTGAGCTTCTTAAGCTACAGAGCTACTTCCAGGCTTTTCTGTTTATGTGGTACTGAGGAATCAAACCCAGAGTTTCTGGCATGCTAGGCAAGCACTCTACCACTAAATCACATTCCTAGCCCCAAAGCATTCTATTCTGTAAAACTTCCTGTGAACAAGTTAGAAAGGAAACTAAAGAAGTGAAAGAATATATTTTCAAACCACATATCTGACAAAGGGTTAGTATTTAAGATACATGAAGAACTCTCAAAACTAACCAGTTTTTAAAAATTTAACTAGAAAACAGATAAAAGATAGGAAAAGGTATTTTTTTTTGGTCAGTTGTAGGGCTTGAACTCTGGGCCTGGGCAATGTCCCTGAGCTCTATAAGTTCAAGGCAAGTCCTCTACAACTTGAGCCACAGTGCTACTTCCAGTTTTCTGATGGTTTATTGGAGATGAGTCTCATAGACTTTTCTGCCCAGGATGGCTCTGAACTATAATCCTCATTCTCAGCTTTCTGAGTAGCTAGGATTATATGTGTGAGCCACTGGCATCTGGTATTTCTTCAAAAAGCATATAGATATGACAATACCTTTAGCCACTCGGAAATTTGCAAATGAATATACAAGTGGATATCAGTTCTCACCTATCAAAATAGCTACTACAGAAAATATTGCCAGGTATTGGTGGCTCATGTCTGTAATCCTAGGTACTTATGAGGCTGATATTGGAGGCTCATGGTTCAAAGCCAGGTCAAGCAGAATATTCCAAGAGACTATCTCCAATTAACCAGAAAAAATGGGACTGGAAGTGTGGCTGAAGTAGTAGGGCATAAGCCATAAGTAAGCAAGCTATGTTGTTAAGAGCATGAGACCCTACATTCAAGTACTGTTCTATCTATATCTATATACTACTATATAAAATTTATATATATATATATATACATATACATTAATGAGGATGAGGAACATTTGCACACTATGGATAGGAACATAAAATGGTTCAGCTACTGCAGAAAATTATATGGAGAGCCTCACAGAAATATACATGCATGGGGCTGGGAAGGTGGCTCAGTGGTAAGAGTACTTGTCTCGCATGCATGACGCCCTGAGTTCCATTCCTCAGCATCACATAAGCAGAAAAAACTGGAAGTGGCGCTGTGACTCAAGTGGTAAAGCACTAGCCTTGAACTGAAGAGCTGAGGGACAGTGCCCAGGCCCAAAGTTCAAGCCCTATGACAGACAGACAGACACACACACACACACACACACACACACACACACACACACACAAAGCCCGGCAATGGTGGCTCACACCTGTAATCCTGGCTACTCAGGAGGCTGAGATCTGAGGATT
Source organism: Dipodomys ordii (assembly GCF_000151885.1). Classification (NCBI taxonomy): domain Eukaryota; kingdom Metazoa; phylum Chordata; class Mammalia; order Rodentia; family Heteromyidae; genus Dipodomys; species Dipodomys ordii. The sequence goes on from NW_012267304.1 coordinate 4,756,704, forward strand.
GCAATTCAAAGCCAGCCAAGGCAGGAAAGTCTGTGAGACTCTTATCTCCAATAAACCACCGGAAAACGGGAAGTGGCACTGTGGCTCAAGTGGTAGTGTTCACCTTGAGCTGAAAAACTCAGGTTCTTCAGTGCCCAGGCCCAGAATTCAAGCCCCACGACCAACAAAAAATAAAGAAGAAATATACACGCAAGTACCATATAACCCAGTAATTATTTAGAAATATAAATTTATATGCATACAAATCATGTACATAATTGCTTACAGGGGCTTTCTTTATAATAAGCCAGAAATAATAAAACCCTGGAAATAACAGATGTCATTTGAGAAGTGAATGGTTTAAAATATACCCACACCATGGAACACTACTCAGCAATGAAAAAGAACAGATTACTGATAAAAGATACAACCCTGGCACCAATCCCCCAGGAATTATGCCAAGTGAAAAATAAAGCTAATCTTGAAAAGTGACTACTGCGTGATTATATTTATATAACATTATTGAAATGATGAGATAACATGGAAAACAAATCAGTGATGCTGTAGGGTCAGGGAAAAAGGGAGAAAGATTAATAATAAAGGGTAACATAAGGGATGCTTGTAATGAGAGAACTGCTTTATGATTTGTCTATCGTGATCATACGAATCTATACATAGATCAACATTGCCTATAAGTAAATGCTCACATAAAAGGGTGCATCTTTAAAACACAAAATCCAAATACAGTGAGTAGATTTATCTATTTCAATTTCTTGGTTGTGATGTTACACAGTAATAATGCATGATGTCACCACTAGGTGAAATCAGATAATCAGTATCATTTCTTAGGGTTGTTTAACAATCTATTACTATCTCAAAATTCAAAGTCAAAAACAGGAGAAAATAAAGAGTATAAGATCAGTCAGGGGCAGGAGTAGAAAAAAAATTTAACTTCTTCTCAGGGCTCAATAATTGAAAGTCAAGGTGGAAAACAAAAGTAAATTTTAATTTTTTTAATTTTTTTGCCAGTTTGGCGCTTGAACTCAGGGCCTGGGTACTGTCCCTGAGCTTTTCTCAAGGCTACTCTACCATTTGAGCCACAATCCCACCACCAGCTTTTTCTGATTATGTGGTACTAAAGAATCGAACCCAGGGCCTCACGCATGTTAGGCAAGCACTCTACCATTAAGCCACATTCCCAACCCAAAAGCAAATTTTTAAAAGTGTAGAGGCCATAATATAGTCATCTCCTATGGAATCTTAATTTCTTTATGTTTTTGTTTAGACCCCCCCTATTTGACTGTTGCTGTTTTGAATACAATTACATCTGTGTTTTCTCAACCTCACCATCTTTGTAAGGTATAAATTCATAGAGTAGAAGGTGTCTTCTTAACCATCATATCCTGACAGTCGGGCACAAAAATAAGTGACAAAGGAAAGGGAGAACGAAATAATTCAAACAGAATGAATGAGATATGTTCAATTTTTTAAACGTTCCTAACCATTTACAGTTATATATTAGGTATGGCGTATTCATTCCTTTACAAGTTTCTAACAGGTATAAATGTTAGTGTGTGTTATGCAGCAACACGAATTTAGAAGTCTAAAGAATGAGAACATAGAAGGGACCTTAATTATGTATGCTGAAGTCCAAGTGTATTAACAGGTGAAATTATTTTTGCAGAAGAAACAGAGCAGTTGATTAAAATATTTACTAATAAAACCAAGTGCTCATTTTTTTAATGAGATTTGGTTCAATGGGATTTTACCGATTTTGCAACTCACCTTTGTTTCTCAAAACAGGATTGACTCCTTTGTTTTTTAAGGTGAAAAGAGTGGATGGAGCAAAGTAATTTCAAGTGGGTGAAGAAATGCCTTCGAGGGAGGGGATGCTGGAGTAAAAAAAAAAGGAGAAATGACGTCTTATTTCAAATATGTAACCCCTTGATGGGATTAGTCAATGAATCATATTCTCCTAAGGTTTTGTGCATCTATAGACATTTAGCCACAGTTGTTTCAGACACTGAAATGAGAGGAAGAGGAAGTGAATAAGCCAATACTAAATATACAGCAACCACCGACAGCAGGGATGCAGACAGAACACGGAGTGTATGTTTCTGTTTGAATCCAGCTGTTTTCGAACATTCCTAGAGGCACAGATACTAAGAGGATACTGGAAGCTAGAGCATCCCTCAAATTCGAGGGGGCAGATGTTTGTACACCCATAGAGACCCCTTGATAACTCTCAGTTATAGGACGAGTGGGAGGGCACAAAATGGAGCTGAGGTCTAGGGGCGCCCTAAAGGTCGTTTGGAGGTCTACCAGCCCTACATGTGCTTTGTAAAGGAGGAGCACTCCCGATGATACCTTCTGGCCCTCGGAGTGCAGTGGTCGGTAGGAAAAAATCTAGCCACGTTCGCGGGGATCCCCCCACCCCCGCCAACGGAGATATCGATAGTGACGGCGGGAATTTTTCTGATCGTGGGGCGGCACGCAAGGCCACATGCCAGGCTCAAGAAGAAAGCAGCCGATTCCGATTAGTGGAAATGTTCACCTTACCTCCCCCCAGATCAGGTGAGGGGTACTAACCCCGTAGCAACTGGGGTCTCGGATGCCCACAGAACTGGGGTAACGGGGCCACAGCATCCTTCCCTGGGGTTACTTACCGCGTTTTCGCAGCCGGCCGGCACCTGGCTCTCGTAAACCTCACGGAAAAGAACCGCTTGTCCGCTAGTGCTGGGGCGAGGAGGGGCGCGCCGCGGAGGCCAGAGAAAAAGCCGCAGCCCAAGCAGTGCGCGCGCACCCGGACAGCCAGCGGAGGCGGGGTGTGGCGCGAGCCCGGAAAAGACGCGCCCGGAGGGGCGGGCGGAGCGGGGGCGCGCAGTGGTGTGGCTGAGCCGGCCGAATCGCAGGCAGCGGACGACTCGGCCCACCCACGCGCCCGCCCTCCGCTCGCCCAGGACGTCAGCTGAAAGGCGGAGCCCAACAGGCTTCCAGCTGCGGGAAGGAGGGTAGTGGGAGAGGGAAAGGGCCCAGCCGGCGCGCGGAGGCGTCTAACGGCTCCCTCCTGGTTTCCACTGCCGCCTGGCTGGCTGGCAAGGCAGAGGAGTGTGCTTCGGGACAGCCTGATGCCTAACTGCGTTGAGGTACACACAGAGTCACGCCCGCACCTGCTTTTCTGGACTCCACCCGGAATGAAAGTTCCCCTGAGGTCATCTTCCAGCTGCCTTTAAAGATACTCATCTTTAGACTTAATTGCTCTTCCTTTAGAGACAGATCTTAACACTCTTTGACCAGCTCCTAGTAGCTTGACTAATACCTCCCCATCCCTTTATCTTGTTTGCTCACCTCAAGATTCTTGCTCCCACTAGCTCCTCAAATACCTCAAAGACGTACGGTTTCCACTAGGGGTATTGGCAAAATCAGACAAGAAGTGATAAGCAGACAAGTCAACTTAGTACTGAAGTACATTACTGTTCTGATGGCTACTGAAAAGCCACTCCTCCAAATGGTTCTCCCAAGAGCTTTGAAAAATTACTGCTGAAAATAAAATTCCACCGAACGGTCTCGGGACTTCAAAAGGGACAGACTGTAATTGCAAATCCATAGTGACAAACTGCCAAGAATGTATCACCCAAAAAATAAATGTCAGGTATTCTGCCAGTTACCAGATGCATTATGGTGGGCTGGCTTCCATTTCCTGCTGGTAACCGGCATTTGTCATCACTTGCTGTTTTTCTTCTTCTCACAAAATTACCAGATATCTGTATATATTACGCACTACCTCAAATTACAACCTACAGTAGTTCTTACTTTAATGTACATCAGACTCATCTGGAGTACTTGTTCAAATACGGGTACTGGGGGCTGGGAAGGTGGCTCAGTGGTAGAGCGCTAGCCTTGAGCTGAAGAGCTGAGGGACAGTGCCCAGACCCAGAGTTCAAGCCCCACGACCGGACCCAAAAAAAACACAAAAAAAAAACAAATACGGGTACCTAGATCTATAACCTCCAAAATTTTATTGAAGCTACTAGGGTTTGAACTCAAGTAAGCCCCACTTCCTGTGCTTGCTTAATCACTGGTAATCTATCACCTCTAGGCCAACTCTTTTTTGCCTATTTAGGAAATTTTTGCAAATAAAGGTTTGCAAAGTTTCTGCCCAACCTCTCTTTCAACCATTACCCCTTGCATCTCAACCTCCTGAATAACTAGGATTGCAGGTGGAAGCCTCCAATGCCATGCTACCATATTCTTGGATCCAGGACTGAGTAACACTAAGAAGTCTGCATTTTTAATAATCATCTTAGGTAACTATACTTGATTGCTAGGAGCACAAAGCTACAACTTTATCATGTTACTACTCTGAAGCCATACCACTCATTTAATTTCTAACAGCCCCACTCATGTATAATGTGCCTATAAATATTGCTAAGGCATTCATGAAAGTTTCCTTTCTGAAGATTGACCTAGAAAGTTTAGAACTTCAAAGACAAGCTTCTCATCTTCTTTTTTATGAGATCTTGTTGTAATATCAGAAATAGGTAACCACGTGTCAGCTATATAATCGACTAGGCACCTACCTTGTACAGAGAACTGCCATCTATAATAGGATTAACACCAAAGAAACTGAACTTAGTGCCCGCTTGAGGAATTAAAGGGATGCAAGGTGTCCATATGTCATATAATACACCTTCCTATTCAGGAGGCTGAGATCTGGAGGACTAAGCCAGCACAGACATTGAAGCCCATGAAACTCTGGGTACAAAATAACGGTCAAAAAGCTGGGCTACAGGTGTGACTCAAAATGTAAAGCAATAGCTGAGAGCAAGCAAGTCCTGCAAGTTTGAGACCCTGAGTCCAAGCCCCAGTACCACCCAAACAAGAACAAAGCAACAATACAGACCCATGGTAACACACAAATCAGTCAGACTGAAATGAAAAAGGAACTTATAATTAAAGAGTACTTATGCCAGTTTCCTTTATCATAAATCTCTGCCTACACATTTCTAATTAGGAAATTCTTAAGAACCTAGGAGTCCTCACCTTGCTGAAGTTCCACCAATTGTGCAAAGCATAAAAGAAACAAGTCACTAGAGGCTGAAGCTATCAGGTTTTGTTTACATGTATATACACACACATATAGTTCTTATTTGCATGTGCATATATCCTTGATACAAGTATATTTTTCAAAGGTATTTTTGAAATCTTTATCATTAAAACTATCAATGGCCACAGTTCTGGCCATCATTATCATCTATCATACCTCATTTTTCCTCAACATTTAGCCACACTCAATATGAGGAAGAAACATAAGTCACATCTCCAAAAAAGGGGACTAAATATATATAATACTGTTTCTAGCTCCTCAGGACTTTTTTTTTTTACTTTTTTGGAGGTCAAAACAAGCCTTCTTTGATTTCCTGCCATCTGAAACCCTCCAAGAATTATTACCCAGGAGCAAAACATTCCTCAAGCAGCTGTCTGACATTTTAGAGAGAACACATGCACCATTTCTTATGACTTAGCAAGATGGAAGATTGCTATACCTGTTTGAAATATGAACAAAGACATGCAAGTGTCAAGATTTGTCCAACTACACAACCAACTAGGAACAAAACCTGAATTTCCTACTACACCAGTGTGCTGGCTATTATGTCAGGTTCACTCAGTAGTACTGCCCAGAACTACCAATCCAGTTAGAAACACATATGGAGAAATGGAAAACATAAAATGCAATTTGCAGATTCGAAATACCACATGAAAACACTGAAAGCATGAACATTAAGCTTTTCAAAGCTAAATAAAGTTTAACAAGATCACTCTGTTAGCAGGCAAGGCTATTTAAACCTTGCCTGTTTTGTTGGTGTGTAACCAGAAGCTGTAACAGATAGCCAGGCTGCTCCTGGCATGAGTTATTTATGGAAAGACAGAGAACAACTGTTCTTCATTGACTGTGGAACAAGCCTTTGCATTTTAAACTTACTCCATGGGTTAGTAGAATAATAATTTCCTACTGTGGTCCAACTACAACAGCAGGACTTTACAATAATATTTACATGGACAAGCTATGTTAGATTTCACCATTAGGAAACTATTTTTTTGCAGACCTAATAAGCAAGGCAAATATTTTCCTTAGTGGTGTGTCTAAAACAACTAATGAAATTAGAAACCTAGGTAGAATATCTCACTGTGAACTAAATAATAACCTAAGTCACTCCTTAAAACAAAGAAAGGTCAAACCAGGGCTGGAGGTATAGCTCAGTGGTAGAGCATTGTGCCTAGCATGTGTGGACTGTGTTCACTCCCCTGCACCAAATAAGAATAATATGAAAATGATAAAAGACATAGGGGTTATTTTTAATAGATTCATCTTTATAAGTAGCACTTATTTTCATTCCCATACATTTTATTCATTTTTCCAATTAATTGAAATCTCCTAAAAAGTGAAAAGGTATCTAATGTTCCTAAAGGGGAAAATTCAGTGTTACAACAGGTCAGATCTTCCAAAATTAACCTATAAAATCAGTGTAGTCTCAATAAAAATTCCAGCAGGGTTTTAGCAGAACATGATTTCAGTTTCTCTCATGAAATTTATTTGTTGTCCTTTTTAAAGCTAACTCCTATTCCCTCTAAATAAAGTCCTTGGCAGTTATCCTTGAAAATTGCTTTAGCAACCTTCCCAAAAAGGAAACAAAATCCTATTTTCCATAAGGCCAGCAAAGAGTGAAATGTGCTGTGATTTTCAACAAATCCCTTTGGTACATGTTTGCTTGATCTCTTAGTGGTTCTAGCAAGGGTATGTTACAAAATAGCAGGTCATCAACTTTATAATTCATTCACATCCTCTTTCTTATCCTCCTCCTTTCTCATACAAGAAGGTTCCCAACACATCCCAGTTCTTAAAAGACCAATAAAATAACACAAAGTTGCTAAATCTTTCTTACTCAGAATCATTGACTCTTGTAAACGGAGGCCACTGAGAGGCACAATCTTAGGAGGGAAACCATCTGGGTTTTGAACTTTAGCTAGCTATCCTGGACCGGGTTATATAACTTCTTTCTGAGACTCAGGCTCTTCATCTGGAAATTGGTGATAATGATAACATACTCATATTCATTTGAGAGAGGACAAAATGAAATTCTACTCATAAAATGCCTGATTTATGACAAGTGTGTAGAAGCTAGTAATTAATTACTTTAATTATTTTAACATAAAACATCTCCCAAAGGCTTATGTGTTTGAATGCTTAGTATAGGTATGGGGGGGGGTACTTTAGAAGGTTCTGGAATCTTTTGGAAGTAGAGCCTAAGTGAAATAGATGACTGATAGTGTCTCTTTGAAAGTTACACCTGGGGGCTGGGAAAGTGGCTCAGTGGTAGAGCGCTTGCCTTGCATGCCTGAGGCCCTGGGTTCGATTCCTCAGCACCACATAAGCAAAAAGAAAAAAGCCAGAAGTGG
>NW_012267304.1:4765625-4793648 GCF_000151885.1 Dipodomys ordii
GCCACCTTCCCAGCCCAGGATAACCTTTCTTATGAGAAGACATTTATAGAAAAGTCTTTGATGGTGAACCCACAAATTAAAAAAAAAATCCTTTCTAATTCACACCAGCTATTTAAGTAGTTTCAAAATCTTTAGCTAATCTCAACTTCTTGTAAGCCGATAGCATTTATGCAAAAGTTTCACAAATCTTATTTTATTGCTGCAGGGCAAAGATTTAACTACAATTCATCGAGATCAGCTTATAAGTCCGTTCCTCTCCTTTAGCTATCTGCTGTGTCTCGGTGAAAATTAGGCCCTATGTAAGGGTGTCTAAACTCTGTAGCTGTATGTCACTGTGAATGGACTAACTACATCTCTAAAAGGTTATTTTTGTTTTTTATTTTTAGTATGAAGGTGAAGTACAAAGAGGTCACAATTACATCAGTCAAGTAATGAGTATATTTCTTTCTTTTCTTTTTTTTTTTTTTTGGCTGGTTCTGGGGCTTGAACTCAGGGCCTGGGCTCTGTTCAGTGCTCAAGGATAGCTAACACTTTACCACTTGAGCCACAAAGCCATTTCCAGCTTTTTCTGTTTATGTGGTACTGAGGAATTGAACCTAGAATTTTATTCATGCTAAGCAAGCACACTACCACAGGCCACATTCCCAGCCTCAAGTACATTTCTTTTTTTTCCTGTTTTTTTTTTTTTGTGTGTGTGAAAACACCATATCTTAGAGGGGTTACAATTACATGGACAAGGTAATGAGTACATTTCTTATCAAGCATTGTTGCCTCCTCCTTTGTTTCCCCTTCCCATTCCTTCCCATCAAGTACATTTCTTTTTGAACAGTATCAACCCCTCCCTCATTTGCTCCCAGTTTTTCCCTCCAACCTCCCTCCTCCACCCAATTTGTATAGTTCATTTTTAACATACTGTCTAGTGAGTATTACTATGGAATTCATTCACCCTTGTCCCACCATTTCTGTGCTTCCCCTTCCCCTCCCCAAGTCAGATAAACTTATATACGAGATGAAGGGCTCAGAAATCAAAAACAGCAACAAAAGAGAAAAAACAGAAAAGCAAAAAAAAAAAGAATGGAAAACAGTACAATAAAAATCCTCATGTTGTGGTTGGGAAGGTGGCTCAGTAGTAGAGCGCTTGCCTTGCATGCATGAGGCCCTGGGTTTGATTCCTCAGCACCACATAAGCAGAAAAAAAAAGCCGGAAGGGGTGTTGTGGCTCAAGTGGTAGAGTGCTAGCCTTGAGCTGAAGAGCTGAGGGACAGTGCCCAGGCCCAGAGTTCAGGCCCCAAGACTGGACCAAAAAAAAAACAAAAAAAACAAACCAAAAAAAACCCTCTTGTTTCAATTTCTTGGAGTTCATTTCAATAAGCCTCATTTTATAGGATCATATGCACGTAGCTACTAAGCCATTTTGATGCTCTCCTAAGGATATCCTCCTTTGGCCTCACTGTGTGAATGTATAGAGTCTTATTTAACTTATCATGTCTAAGTGTAACTTTTTGTTTTTTACTATCCATTGGGTATACTTGTAGATTTATAGGCACATTCTAATTATTACAAATGGGGGAAAACATGCAACTTATGTTTCTTTGGGTCTGGCTTACTTGGCTTAATATAATTTTTCCAGGTCTTTCCATTCCCTTATGAATGAGGCAATGTCATTCTTTCTGATGGAAGCATAGAATTCCATTGTGTATATATTCCACATTTTCTTGATGCAGTTAACCACTGAGGGGCATCTAGATTGATGCCATTATTAGCTATGGTAAACAATACTGCAGTGAATATTGTTGTGCTGGCAGTGTAGTCTGGTTTGGGATGGTTTGGATACCTCCATATTGCTTTCAGGAGTGGTTGAACATGTTTATATTCCCACCAATAGTGTAGCTGCCTTCCCTTTTGGCCACATTCCTGACAGCATGTGTTTTTGATATTTTTCTTGATAATGAACATTCTAACTGGCATGAGGTAGAATCTCAATGTTGTCTTGATTTCCATTTCTTTTATGGTCAGAGATGTTGAACATCTCTTCATGGGTCTATGGGCCAATCTTATTTCTTCTTCAGAGAACTCTAAGGGTTTTTTTTTGTTTGTTTCGATCGTGGGGCCTGAAATCTGGGCCTGGGTGCTGTCCCTCAGCTCTTCAGCTCAAGGCTAGTGCTCTACCACTAGAGCCACAGCACCACTTCCAACTTTTTCTGCTTATATGATGCTGAGGAATCGAACCCAGGGCCTCATGCATGCAAGGCAAGCACTCTACCACTGAGCCACCATCCCAGTCCCTCTCTTCAAGTCTTTAGCCCATTTATTAATTGGGTTGTTCTTTGAGGATTTGTTTTGGGAGGGTTAATTTTTTGAGCTTTAAGTACATTTTAGATATGAGGTCATTGTCTGATTCATAACTAGTAAAGATCTTCTCTCATTCTGTGGGCTTTCTATTTATCTTTCTAGCTACATCCTTGCTAAAAGACTATTTATAAGCCACATTTTTCTCTTAGGCTCATTCACGTTTTCAATAATAATAATGTTTAGTAATATGGGGCATGGTAGTTTATGTCTGTAACCCTTGAACTTGAAACGTTTAGGTAGGAGGATTAAAAGTTCCAGGACAGCTTGGACTACAGAAAAAAAGTATATCAATGCCCCCTAAATATTTAATAACATTTTATATGATTTCTGAAAGCAATAGTTACAGAAAATAAACATTATAGAAAGTAAAGAAAGCACCAAACCTGTACAATGAGTGCATTGTAAATTTATAGTTCTACAACTTCGTTAACATTCTGATACACCATTTACTATTTTTTTCTTGTGTTTTTTTTTAAGATTCAAACCATTTTGTCAGTACAGTATCATATGCTATCTTTCATTTTTCATTAAACATGAGCCCCTAAATATTACTAAAAATCTTTTGATGATATGACATACACAAGCGACTCTGTGACTTTGTAGTTGTACCTGTCATGTAATTTATCTAATCCCTCACCGGTTTTGGACATTTGAGATGGCCCCTCAAATTTTTCAGTATTATAAATGATTATCATAAACATAGACCTGTATTTCTTTCTGGTGTATTAGAACATCAAGATGTAGAATTGCTGAATCAAATAATAAATTGAAAGATAAATGTCTCCTCTCATCCAAATACCTACTGTGATTTTCAGAAGAAATTTAAAAGACTTCGTAATAACAGTCCCAATGATAAACAAATCTCTAATAAGTAAACAAATAAAATTTAATACTATAAAGCCACAAAGGTGATTTTAAATTAAATCAAATATAAAGACAAAAAACTACCAACTTAAAATTAATAATGTTTAGTTTAGGGTAGAGGAAGGTAATTTCTTTAGGATCTGAGTCTGGAGAAACTATGCAGAGTAAAATACTTTAATATTATCATAGAAATTGAAAATGAAAAATGAGAAAGCATAATTGAATAGAAAGTGCTAATCCTAAAAGACCATTCAGCTTCAGTTCTACCTTCCTCCCCACACTCTGTTTTTCTGCATTTTGTGGGAGCTGCTGCTTTCTTTGGAAATAAACAAGCTTGTCCAAGTGCTGAAAGAAACACTAAACTCAGAAACCCAAGAAAAGAACAATGGAAAATGGTTAAAAATAAAAGAGAAACAGCCAAGAAGTAATAAAAACAAGGAACAGGTTGCCAGATAATTCACATATGATAGATACATTTATCAGATAGTGCATTATAATAGAATTTTTTGTCTACTTCACTGTTCATGCTCAGAAAACCTCTAACATTAGGAGTTAGGCATACTAATGAGATAAGCATGTAAATTGTACTCACCTAAGATGATCAGACTTACCCTTTCCACTGGCAACTAACTGAAGTATCTGATGTGGAGTCCAGAAGGATTATGTTGCATTTAGGCACAGTATGGAATGAGCTTTTTTTATACTCATGTAATTAAAATACCAATAGTAATGTGTTAACTTCAACTCACCAGCACCTATGCGAGAAATTCCCTACTGGTACCTGGGTAAAATCACTTCAGCATTTATTTTTATTTTAGTGGAGGGGAGGGAAGAGGAGAAAAAGGATGAAATGGACAAAGAGAAGGAAGTGGAGGAGGAGGCATTTCAAAACCTAATACTTCGCAGTAGAAAACAAAAACACACCATTAGATTAAGTCAAAGTCATGGTGATCTCACTTGCGGTCACAGAAGTTATAGAATGAGAGAATGGAAAAGTTCAACTATGAAAGAGAGCTGTAGCCTCACTCAGACAGTTACACTTTGTTTGATAAACGCACAACCATGACACACATTGCAAAATGTAGATTAAGAAACCTTGAGGCAGAGGGTAGATAATTACATACACAGTGACAAGGCTCTTGGCCAGTACACAAAGCACACTATGGCTTTAACACTGTGAAGTCTGTGGCCCTGGGCCCTCCTTCCCGTCATAGACTGAGGCCACACTTTCACTATCTATATGTATAAACAAAAAAACATGAATTTCCCTTGAACTTTAAAGTATCTAATACATAAATTCTCAGATGAAATTTTAGGTCTGGAAAAGACTTTGAAATTGTTAGCGAATTGAGCTCCCTTCCAATAGCTTAGCATGCTCCTTCCCCTCTCCACAGCTTAGCATACTCCCTCCCTAGGCAACACTAGGCTCATTTAGCAAAGGCAGTAAACAATCAGCCTCCACCCCCCTTTATCTTGGGATGGCACTTCTCTGGGGCAACTACCACCATATAAGGCAGCAAGAGTCCCTTAGATTGACCTTCAGGTTTGGGCAGATGCAGGAACCCTTATCTACTATTTGGACAGCAGCCATAAATCCTAGTCCACCATGATGAAGCCCCTGGCCCACAAGTCCACACCAGGATCTCTACCTCCTAGCCTCTTCTAGCCCCTTCTAAACCTTCTAGGTTATATAGGTCTCCTCAGACAATAGCAGGCACTTCTTCTCACTTCTCCCTTGTGAGAAGGGGTCTTGCTGGCCCCTTTCCCAGCAATAAACCTTTCTTTGTTCTCTGTACCTGGATGTCTGTGTGGTTCTCTGGCAAAGTCTAATTTTCCTTATCAAAACTCATCTAGAATCCCATCATTTATTTATTTGTAAATGAGGAAATGAGGGTTACAAGACTACAAATCTAGTTGGTTCAACACTGAAGAGGGATGGAGTATAGATCTCCTGACTAGGTTTTTAACAGTGAAGAGCTATAGCTCAAGCTATAGAGCATCAAAAAAAGTTCAGGGACAGCGTCTAGGCTCTGAGTTCATAACCCAGTACTGGCACAAAAAATGCATATATTGAAATTTACTCCAAAATTTCCAATTTTAGGAGGCTAACACAAACAAAAGTTTTTGCAGGGGCTGGATAGGTGGCTCAGTGGTAGAGCGCTCGCCTTGCATGCCTGAGGCCCTGGGTTCAATTCCTCAGCACCACATAAGCAGAAAAAAGACAGAAGTGGCACTGTGGCTCAAGTGGTAGAGCGCTAGCTTTGAGCTGAAGAGCTGAGGAACAGAGCCCAGGCCCAGAGTTCAGGCCCCAAGACCGGACCCAAAAAAAAAAAGTTTTTGCAGAGCTGAGGGTGTAGCTCAGTGGTAGAGTATGTGCCTCAGCCCTGAGTTCAATCTCTAGCACTAAAAAAGTATTTTCTGGTGCCTTTACTGCAAATTCATTTGTTTTTTCAGTCATTCAGATACTGATGACATTCAGATATTGTTGACTCTGACTCTGTGCCCGACTGAAAATGGGACATACAGATACAGTGCTGAGCTAAAAAGATAGGGTCATTGTTGTTAGAGAATTTATTAATGTAAAAAACTAGCACATAAGAGAACTTCAGAAAGTGAGATGTCATGGCAAATGAGATGACCTCAGAAGGTGAAATGTTACAAACAACATAAAATGTGACCATGAAGATCGAAAAGTACACTGTATATACTTTAGATAGGGTGATTTGTTAAGGTCTTGTTGAGAAGGTAACATTTCAGCTGAGATGTGCATAATGAACAGAACCCAGCTATGCAGGTGAGAGGGAAGAGTGGCCCAGATCAAGTGCTCGCTCACTCTCTCTCTCTCTCTCTCTCTCTCTCGTTTGTTCTCTCTCTCTCGCTCTCTCACTCTCTCTGTGTGTCTGACTCTGTGTGTGTCTGTCTCCCTCATCTCTCTGCTTCAGTCTGTCTGTCTCTGTCTCTGTCTCTCTCTTTCTCTTCTCTGTCTCTTGGAATATACAAACTGAACATGGTGGTACAAGCCTGTAATCCCAACACTCTGAAGCTAAGGAAGATCTCAAGTTTGACACCAGCCTGGACTTTTGAGTCCTGTCTCAAAAGATTAAAAAGTAAAAACAAAATGGAGAATGTATATATACCTTCTTGTGTTGCAATCTGTCATGACCAGGAACAAGGCAGTAATGGAGACCAGCCTGTAGAATTGAGATTTGGTTAGCCTTCCTCCAGCTTCAGATCCCAAGGTTCCTTTCACCAAGGTTTTTATTGTTCTTGTGCAGGAAGTAATTCTTGTGCAGGAAGTAAGGAACAAACTTTAACAGGTAACAATATTTTGTATACAAGTGGTAGATGACCTCCTTATTCTGGAAAGGAGAGCTAAACAATAAACAGCTTACAGTTTGCAAAAACCTAAGTCTACCTTCAGGCTCCTGCTAAATTTAGGGTGGAGTTAGCCCACACCCATGATAGAAATCTGAATCCACTTAAGCCAGGACTGATTGACTTTTCCAGGAAACTCTCAAGGTCTGGAGAGTATGTTAGAAGATGGCAGTCCAAACTCCCAATCCTTTCCTGATCTCACACCTTGGATTTTCAGGCTCTCACACTCTTGTAGTTGTGAAAAGTGAAAGTGTTTGGTAGTACTGGAGTTTGAACTCAGGACCTTGCAGTTGTTGGGCAGGTACTTAATGACTTGAGCTATATCCTAATTCTTGTTTTCTTTATATAAATTTTGAATAGGATCTTATATCTGTGCCTGGAGGCAGCCTGGACCACAATCTTCTTATTTATACTTCTGGTATAGCTGGATATTACCACATTCAGCTTTTTTGGTATGTCCTGGGGCTTCAACTCAGGGACTAGGTGCTGTCACTGAGCATTATTGCTGAAGGTTAGCTCTCTACCAATTGAGCCACAGCTCTACTTCCAGCTTTTTGGGGTAGTTAATCAAAGATAAGAATCTCATGGACTTTCCTGACTGGGCTACTTTTGAACCATGATCCTCAGATATCAGCCTCTAGCCTTTTATTTTGTCTATATTCTCCATGTTACCAGAAATTCTCAATATTCAAGAATTATTTTTACAACTTTAAAATCTCCTGTGTCTTTATGCACAACTGCTAGAACTTTATTTTCTCCATCTTTGTCTTGCTTTTCACAATATACCAATTGAAGTAGAGCTTGAAGTCATTTCTCTCATGGGTAACATGAGGGAAAGTCATGTCTCTACATTTTTTGTTTTGCCAGTCCTGGGGCTTGAACTCAGGGCCTGGGCACTGTCACTGAGCTTCTTTTGCTCAAAGCTGGCACTCCACCACTTGAGCCACTGCACCAGTTCTATCTTTTTCTGTGTATATTGTACTGAGGAATTAAACCCAGGACTTCATGCATGCAAGGCAAGCAAGCACTCTACCACTAAGCCACATTCCAGCCCAGTTGTACATTTTTCTACTTCAAGACATGAGGTAATACTTCAACTATTTTTTCTTTCATTTGGAAATCTGTGCACTGAGATGACTGATTTTAGTGGAGTACTTGTATTTTATTACTTCCCCAGTAACTGTAGTTTAAGAATGATATTGTCTTAGCTGGATACTGGTCGTTCATGTCTGTAATCCTAGCTACTCAGGAGGGTAAGATTTAAGGACTGAGATTTGAAACCAGTCTGGGAAGACAAATCTGAGAGATTCTTATCTCTAGTTATCCATCAAAAAATGAACTGGAAGCATGGCTCAAGTGGTAGAATACCAGCTCTGAGCAAAAAAGCTATGCAAGAGTGCAAGAACTGAAGCTCAAGCTCCATTACTGGCACAGAAAAATAAAAAAGAATGACATTGTCTTTGAAGTGACACTACTTTTTTTTGAGAAAGATATTCCATTGATTTATAGAACAGAACAGAAGAAGGCATAAAAGAGAGTTAAGACAAAGGATGCTGCAAAAGCCAACAAATCAACTAGTTTCTATAGCATTTTATGTTGTAAAACCATCTTAACTAATGATTGTTCAGCCATGTATGCTAATTTCGGCTTCCTTCTAGAGCAAACTATGAATGATCAAAACACTTTGACCAGATATGAAAATTAAGTCTGAAAAAATGAAAGATAGCAGTAAGAAGGAAAGACAAGTGCTGTCAGTAAAATTTAAGTTTTAATCTTTCTGAAGTGTCAACGGTACTCTTCAAAAGGCATGAGCAGCAGAGTCAGTGATGATAATTGGGCTGGATAAGAATGTGAGTTTCTTACCAGCACATATGGATGGGGAAAATCACCCTGCTGAGGATGGCCCTAAATTATTGCAGTCTTTGGAAGGGGGTTCATTTCCTTTGTGAGCAAGTGGGGACTTGTTACTAGCATTCATGTGATCTCATCACACCAGTTAGAAAACTCTGGGATATTTGTGTTATATATTTCTTTTTTAGCTGGGAGTGAAGCTGCATGTAATACAACGCTTGTTTAGCAAGTCCGAGGCCTTGAGTTTGATTGCCAACCTGAACAACAACAATAACAAGGCCTGAATTATTTATATTTTCTAGGCGTTAGTTCTAATAAGAACTGCAACTTAAGAAGACTTTCTTTTTCCCATAAGACTACTGCTCTGTGCCTGAATCATCACTCACTGTCAGGAATAAATGAACTTTATAGATTCTATGGATAGTCTTTCAAGCCATCTTACCTAACATTAACTGAATCTTTGATCCTCTGTGAATTCCAGTGTCACTCAGATAGTGTCCTAAACCAACAAGGAGCCATTTGTTTCAGAAAATTCATCTAGCTCTTATATTTATTTTGTTGTCTTAGAAAGAGCTAAATATCATTTTACAGTTACAAGAAGCCATTTGCTTCTTTCAATGACTAGTATTTCTTTTTGTGAGTTCATCTCCAGATCATTGCTTTGTTGAAGATCCAGACTTTGGCAACATTTGGGTAACTACAGTCATTATTTTCCCTTTGTCTCATTTTAACAGTTTGCTTAATATGGAAAAATAAGCATTCACAATTTTTAAATTGTAGAAAATACAGATAAAAATTTAGTGAACATCAAGAATTCTAGATAATATCACCAATGGACAAATGATTTAAGAACACAAATTCCTCGGTAGCTACATCTTGTTCCCTGACAAGTTAAATATTCATAGAAATTCCATTTAATGATATGGTCAGTTATAATGTAGATATTGGTATCTGGGCGGTTCCTCTCTAACTCTAAGGGATGAAGTAGAGTTATATATTAGGTTAATTTTTATCTATGGCAGCCAGGGCTGATAACCCAAAAAGGAGCTTGGTTCTCAATTAACATATAATTCATATGAGATTCACATGATGTTATAGTGTGAATGTGTACTACAGAAAATATCCACATGATGTACAATGCTTTCATAAAATGGATTTGGTATATACCAGTTTATATTACGGATATTTCATATAGCACTCTAAAATATCCATGGTACAGGTAACTGAACATGAGTGTCAATTCTTACATAAAAACTCAATTATAAGATCAGTGTCAGCTGGACACTGGATACCTTACACCTGTAATCCTAGCTACTCAGGAGGTTGAGTTCTGTGGATTGACATTTGAAGCCAGACCAGGCAGGAAAGATCATGAGACTCTTATCTCTAGTTAACCACCAAAAAGCTGGAAGTGGAAAAGCTGAAAGTAGAGCTGTGGCTCAAGTCATAGAGCACTATACTTGAGCAAAAGCACTCAGGTGTAGCACCCAGGCTGTGAGTTCATGCCCCAGGACTGGCACACAAAAAATATCTCAGCAGTCGGGCGCTGGTGGCTCACACCTGTAATCCTAGTTTCTCAGGAGGCTGAGATATGAGGTTTGCAGTTCAAAGCCAGCCGGGGCAGGAAAGTCTGTGAGACTTTATCTCCAATAAACCACTAGAAAACCGAAAGCAGCACTGTGGTTCAAGTGGAAGAGCGCTTGCCTTGAGCTGAAGAGCGCAGGGACAGCGCCCAAGCCCAGAGTTCAAGTTCCAGGACCAACCAAAAAACATACCTCAGCAGATTTAAATGAGCAGAAATTATGTTGAGGCAACACAAATCTAAAGGCTATCAGACTTACACTTTAGGTTTCTGTGTCTCTCATTCTCTTTTGCAAGCTGAAAGTCAAACTCAGAACCTATGTTAGATAAGTGCTCTATCAATGAGTTACACCGTAACCACACTTGAGTTTCTCTAATAAATATATCACCATTGCCTTTAAGAATTCTTAAAATCAAATGGCAAACAAGAATTACCAAAGCAAGAAGCCATCAAATGAAGGTAAATGGATTACAGTAGATATGACATGCATTCCAACAGTTTCCACACAGCAATAACAAGTTGAGTAAATATAAATAGCCTCTCTTCTCTAAGGAAATGCTGAGAAGTCAGACTGAAGCAAAGGTTTGAGAATTTCTCCAAAGCTACTGAATTTCAGACATTCATAGAAATAAACACTCATATCAAGTCAGTTTTCAACATGCAGAAATTGCCATGTGACTTCCACTAGAGTAGATGCTTTGGGGCACATGAAAGAGACATATTATGTTATTGAGAAGACAAGACTTTAAACACATAAAAATGAGGAAATTATAAAACAAAACAAGCAGTCTCATTGTTGTGAAGCAGACTAAAGACATCAGAAGAAGGGTAATAGCACAGTGAAAGGTTTTATGGAGAAGTCTGGATTTTAGGACAATAACAGACCACAACCTTGGAAGAACAGAGGTGGGGATAAATAGATCCTTTTGAGAAGAGGACAGAAGTTAGCCTGACAGCAACAGAACATAAGCACTGCATAAGAATGAGGAGGCAGTTTGGGGAATATAGGTTGCAACTGCAACTGCAACTGTAACTTTAAAGATGTAAACCAAGAATGGCCACAAAAACAGTATCTAGTCTTTATGTACATACTGGTATAGACAAGACTGAAGTACTAATGGCTTCTCTATTCGCTCTTTTATATGTAGAGGACTCTGTCAACAGTGAGAAGACATGACAATTCAGACATTGAGCAAGGTAAAATTCAAAAGAATGACATAGAATACAATCTCTGACTTCTGAAAGAAAAGCATAATTACACTCTGAAAGTTCATATTTTTTCTTATTGAAAACTACAACTTTGGGGGAAAATAATAGCTATTTGATCAATTGCACATTTAATACACAATGAAGTATTTATCTTTGCAGCCTGCTAATATTTCATTCCTTAACATAAATTAGGTCTTTCTTTGTTCTGTTTTTTTTTTTTTTTGTCGGTCATGGGGCCTGAACTCTGGGCCTGGGCACTGTTCCTCAGCTCTTCAGCTCAAGACTAGCACTCTACCACTTGAGACACAGGGCTACTTCCAGTTTTGTGCTGGTTAATTGGAGATGA
This sequence comes from Dipodomys ordii, assembly GCF_000151885.1. Taxonomy (NCBI): domain Eukaryota; kingdom Metazoa; phylum Chordata; class Mammalia; order Rodentia; family Heteromyidae; genus Dipodomys; species Dipodomys ordii. Next base: position 4,777,205 of record NW_012267304.1, read on the forward strand.
GTCTCACAGACTTTCTTGTCTGGACTGGCTTTGAACTGCAATCTGCAGATCTCAGCCTCCTTAGTAGGTTGGATTACAAATGTGAGCCACCAGCATCCGGCTTTGTTCTGACTTTTAATCTAAGAATACAGAGATAAAAATCTAAATTCATGTGATCACAAAACAACAGATATTTCTGGTTTCCTGTAAGAAGGTAGGAAGTTGACACTCAATCGTGTGTATGTGTGTGTGTGTGTGTGTGTTTGTGTGTGTGTGTACATATGTGCATGTATGCACATGTCTGTTTGGTACTAGTACCAGGGATTGAACTCAGTTAACTTTCCTTCTTATATAGATGTTATACTTCACAAGCCAAACCTCCAGTATGGTATTATACTGGTTAATTGGAGATGGACTTTTTAGAATGTTTCTGTTCAGAGTTGGTTTTGAAACTCCATTGTCCAGATTACAAGAGTGAGGAACCAGTGCCCAATACCATTCAATCCTCATAATATTAAAAAAGTCCAACAAACTGAAAAATCAACAATTCTTATATGTATTAGAGAAGTAAGGTCACAAGGGAAACTGCTGTCTCCCAAACGAGAGACATAGGTAGACACTGAGAAACACAGCAGAGAGACAGAGATAGAGATAAAGAGACAGAGAGAGAGACAAAGAGAGAGACAGAGAGACACAGAGAGACAGACAAAGAGAGACACAGAGCATGCAAGAAGCAGTGTATGACAAAAAAATTCAAACTGTACTTGATGAATCACCTGTAACTCAGTCTGGATAAGTCTGTAGAATAACTACTTCTCTATTAGATTTTAGATTTTATTCCTAGAGGTACATATTCTTACAGTGAAGATGAGAGAAAAAAAATCTCCTGAGGCTTCTAATAGGTGGAAGGAAAAAGTAAACATTTTAAAGCAGAATTCTGTTTTTGACATGGCCTATTCTCAAAAGAACGTGTTATCAGAGCCCAATGTTTTGGGTTTTTATCAATCCAACTGACTGAGGGGAAAAGAAATACAGAATGGTTCCAACTATAGTTGTTCTGCCCCACCTGAGTTTGGAAAAAGGACCTGTGATATCTGTAAAATGACTGAGACTTAACCATAGGGCAACAGAATCAATGCTTCTCTCCCCTTCTTGCAATACACATGAAAGGCAATTTAAGAGAGTTCACGTCATATATTTAAAAAAAAGATAGAAGGCATACTAAAAGGCAAAAAAAACCCCACTTTCCAACCCAGAACAATCATTAGAATAATCCATTTGTGTCAATGATGTTGGAATTATCAGACTGTGAATTTAAAACAACTATAATTTTTATGTTAAGAGGTTTAGTGGGAAAAGTACACAATACAGGAGAACAAATGAATAAATACGAAATGTGGCTCAGAGGTAGTGTACTTACTTAGCATGCAAAAAGCCTTGTGTTAGGCACCCATGCCTCATGCCTGTAATCCTAGCTACTCAGTAGGCTGAGATCTGAAAATGGTGGTTCAAAGCCACTTTGGACAGGGAAAGTTCATGGAACTATCATCTCCAATTAACTACCAAAAAAGCTTGAAATTGAGTTGTGGCTCAAGTGGTAGAGAGCTAGTCTTGAGGGAAAAAGAGCTTAGGGACAGTGCCCAAACCCAGAGTTCAAGCCTCAGGACCAGTACATACATACACACACATACACACAGAGCTCTGGATTCCATGCCTAGCACTAAAACCCAAAAATGAATCAAATATGATCCTGTATCTGGTATCATGGAAAATACATCATGGAAAATACCAAGGCATCAGCACCTGTGGCTTTGACATCAAGAAAACTTCCATCTTCTCTAACCTTGAATACATGAGGTAAGGAGGAAAGGTCTGCCAGCCTTTTGTAAAAGTAGGCTCAGACATCATGTCATTGCAACCATTGTGGAAAATGGAATGTCCAAAATGGGCTTAAGACTTGGTAAAAGTTTTTCTTCCAGGCTAGGAATGTGGCTTAGTGGTAGAGTGCTTGCCTAGCATGCATGAAGCTCTGGGTTCAATTCCTCAGTATCACATACACAGAAAAAGTCAGAAGGGATGCTGTGGCTCAAGTGGTAGAGTGCTAGGCTTGAGCAAAAGAAGCTCAGGGACAGTACCCAGGCCTTGAGTTCAAGCCCCAGGACAGGCAGCTTTAAATAAAGTTTTTCTTCCTATATTAAGTGTTATGATCTTAAGAAATAAATAGATGAATAAAGTAAGCAAAAATAAATTCTAACAATTAAACAGAAATTCTAAGCATAAAATGAGAATGGTTGTTTTACTTTGTTTTGTTTTGTTTTGCTTTTGGTCAGTTGTGGAGCTTGAGCTCTGGGCCTGAGTGCTGTCCCTGAGCTGAAGAGCACTCTACCACTTGAGCCACAGTGCCACTTCCAGTTTTCTGGTGGTTAATTGGAGATAAGAGTCTCACAGAGTTTCTTGCCCGGGCTGGCTTTGAACAGTGATCCTCAGATCTCAGCCTCCTGAGCAGCTGGGTTTACAGGTGACAGCCAATGGCACCCAGCCATTGGCTGGGTGTTTTTGATTGGATGATTAGTAGACTGTCCTGCTTATGGGAGTAAAAAATAGTACAGCCACTTTACATAAAGGTTTCACACTTGCTTCCAAAACTAAACATATTCTTGATTGAACAATTATGCACATTGGCTTTTACTCAAATCATAGAAAATTTATGTGTACATAAAGACATGCACCCAGATATTTATAACTTTTTAATGTTTGCTAAACTTAGAAAGAAGCACATCCTTCAGTAGGCAAAGGTACATTATTGCATATCCTGAGACTGGAATACTATTCAATTCAGGAAATAAATGGGGGAGCTGGGAAGGTGGCTCAGTGGTAGAGCGCTTGCCTTGCATGCATGAGGCTCTGGGTTTGATTCCCCAGCACCACATAAGCAAAAAGAAAAAAAAGCCGCAAGTGCCGCTGTGGCTCAAGTGGTAGAGTGCTAGCCTTGAGCTGAAGAGCTGAGGGACAGCGCCCAGGCCCAGAGTTCAGGCCCTATGACCAGACCCCCCTCCAAAAAAAAATGAAAAAAATGAGTTGTTAGTCCATGAAAAGACAAGGAGGAGAGGTGGATATATAGACCAATACCAGAGCATTTGCTTAGTATTTTTGATCCCCTAGCACTACAAAATAAACAAAACAAAAGACATGAAGAGGATGTTAAATGACTAAGTGGGAAAAAGCTATATGAAAATGTCACATACTGTCACAAATGTCACATATGACATTCTGAAATAGGTGAAACTATGGTACTGGTGGTTACCAGGATGTACAGGAGAGGGAAAGATTGTAGAATACGAAGGGTATTTTGGGAAGAACTATTCTTTTTTTGTCAGTTGTATGGCTTGAACTCTGGGCATGGGCACTATCCTTGAGCTCTTCAGCTCAAGGCGAGCACTCTACTACTTGAGTCAGGCTCTCAGCCTCCTGAGTAGCTAGGATTACAGGTGTGAGCCACTGGCACCTGGCTGAAAAACTATTCTTTATGATACTACAATGTTAGCTACATGTTACTGTACATTCATTCATCCAGACCCATAGATTATTACACCACCAACAGTGGATCCTAATGTAAAGGATGGCCATTGGCTGATAATCTGCCAATGTAAGGTGATCACTTGTAGCAAAACATTACTCTGGAATAGAATGTTGGTAGTGAAGTCAAGATATGTATGTGTGGAACCTGGGGAAGACATGAAATCTATCCTTTCTGCTCAATTTCTCCATGAACCTAAAACCACTCTAAACAAGGTTGGATAAAAGTAGGAGTGGGGGTCTATTTGGAAAGAAGGTGGCACTGGTAGGAGAGAGAGTCATAAACAGAGAGGGTAATGGGAGTTGAATGATCAACTTACATTATATATGTATATGTATGCAAAAGTTATAGGAAACTCCTTATTTTTTACAATAAAGAAAAATTGTAGTCTATTTGTACAAGGGGAAATCACAATGAAAAAGGTTAAGAATTAAATTAGTCTAATGGCACCACCACCATTAAGTTGCAATTCTTTTTTAATGATTTACATTGGAATTTCCTGTTGCAAAACTGTATTTATTATTCCTTTCATTACACTGCATCTAAATGAAAGGGAACTATAAGTAGGTCTACTTTCTTCATCATAGAATGTAGTATTGTAAAACTTAAGTAACTATTTGGACCAGAGCACATACAGACATGGAATCCAATCAGTAATCTAAGAAAGATAAGAAACTGAACATGTTAATTACTTTGTCCTTTGGTGGAAAAGTTCTGACCCATTGTACCTAACTAAACACACTAGACAGTTGCTCAAGAACTATTTATTAAAAGTACATTATGTCCTGGGCACTGTGGGAAGCACTAGAAATCCCATGAGGAGTTCCTTTTCTCAAGGATATCACATCTACTGAATGGAAACAAAATAATCAAGTAATCAGGATCCAAGATGTTACTCTCTGAAGTCAATAGCCTTTTGACCTATCCTTGAAAGAGCAGCTTTCCTGGAAGAAGTCTGGCAGTTCTAAGTCATGGAACTCTCGGTTCTAGGCAGCACTTGTAATGAAAAAGAATTTACAATGACACATAGATTATTTCTGCCCTTCTAGAATTCAGAAACCCTGAATTCTCTCTTTTCCTTCACCACCTAATTACCTGGTACTGTCCAAAATACAATCATTTGCTGAAAGATGGTGCCATTTTTGTTCTGAAGGTGCTTTGACAGTTTACAAAATACTATTAGGAAAAATGTCAGTGAGCATACTACAAACAGAGCATATGATGACAGACATTGAACTTATTAAAATAATGAGAAGAAACTGAGATTCAGAACTTCTGTATTGTTAGCAGCATAGGTATTTCATAGAGTGGGAAACAGACAAACATCAACAATTGTGCTCTCAAGGTGGTCTGAGTCCTACATAGTCAACCCTTCTCTGAGGACAGAGTCATGCTCGCAAAGCATGGTCAACAACTTGCTCTTGGGGAAAAGTGAAGGGAAAAAAGGAATTAAAAAGTAAGAACTGCCCCTTTCCTTTGCTGGCTCAACTCTATACCTCATGTTTTTATACCTTTGAGAGACGAAACAAGTTAATAATTTGATCTATTCAGCATTTTGGCCTCTGAATCCAAAAGTTTTTTAAAGAATCCTTTCCCCAGTGAGTACATTCTTAGAGACAGGACTCTGCAACTCTGATATGTTGAGTGATAGAGGCATATAACACAAACTCCCTTTTCTCCATATCAGTAATGTCACCTATTATGTGTCTCTCTTAAGATTGTTAAGAGACTCTCAGGAGATCACAGATCTAAAAGTATTTTTAAACACCATGCCAAAGCCTAACTTATCCATCTTAAACCAGGTAGCCTTGATGATAATCCCTTATATCACTCTCATCATTTCTGGTTCTTATTTCTGAATCACGTTCCTTTCAAAACCAGTCTTTTGAATTGTCAAGATATATGCAAGCTATTTCTACCACCACCTAAATCTCAAAGTATCTATATAAAACAATATGGCAGGGGCTGGGAATGGGGCTTAGTGGTAGAGTGCTTGCCTCAAATGTATGAAGCCCTGGGTTTGGTTCCTCAGTGCCACATAAATAGAAAAAGCCAGAAGTGGTGCTATGGCTCAAGTGGTAGAGTGCTAACCTTGAGCAAAAGAAACTGAGGGACAGTGCCCAGGCCCTGAGTTCAAGCCACAGGACTGGCAACAAAAAAACAAAAAACCAACAACAACAACTATAAAACACAATATCGCAGACTTACGCCTCTACTCCTTCTTAGTTATATGGGAGATTAGAATCAGAAGGATAATGTTCTGAGGCCAGCACAGGCAAAAAGGTCACAAAAGCAATCTCAAGAGAAAAAGTAGAGCATGACAGTACATGCTTGTCATACTAGTGATAAAGGGAAGTATAAAATAGTTCAGGATAGATTCACCAATAACCAAATAATATAATCATATGTACATGCATTAACATTGTTAATTTATTGCAACACAAACCAGAATATAGAGGATATGTAGTCCCCAAATGGTTCAGTTAGCATTACAAAAAAACAAGATTTTATACATAAACTCTTACATCATATGGCTTATCTGTTGGTGGAGAAAATCTTCACTTTGTTTGAATTAGGACTTTAGAAAATGATTCATATGACAAATTTATGGTAAGATGAGGTGATATATTGGACTAGTCAGACTATATTACTGAACTAAGCACTGCTCATAAGAACTATGAATAGTCGGGTGCTCGTGGCTCATGCCTGTAATCCTAGCTACTCAGGAGGCTGAGATCTGAGGATTGCAGTTCAAAGCCAGCCCGGGCAGGAAAGTCCGTGAGACTCTTATCTCCAATAAACCACTAGAAAACCGGAAATGGCACAGTGGTTCAAGTGGTAGAGCACTGGCCTTGAGCTGAATAGCTGAGGGACAGTGCCCAGGCCCAGAGTTCAAGCCCCACGACCGACAAAAAACAAAACAAAACAAAAAGAATAAAATCAGGAAGAAGCAAAACAGAGCTAACCAGTGGTATGGCTGTGGTCTTGACATTACTGTTCTAATAAAGTCTGTTAACTAATACTGGAAAATGGAATAAAATAGGTTAGATTTTCTAATCACATTTAATTTAATGAAATGTATTTTAATTATTTTTATGCTTTCTAGAGTATGAATTATGGAATTAATCATACAGCTAATTACTGCCTATTTCTACGATCCATTCTGTTTTCAAAAAATAATCAAAATACTGAGATATTTATACTTCCTCTTCAATGTTCTGTGGTAGCCAAATCCCTAGGCAGTAAAACCAATATGTAGAATTATTTCCTCACACTGGCAATGACCTAGGACAAAGAAACATCCTTAGCAAAGATTTCCTTGCCTCTATCATCTTTCTTCTAAATATCATTTCACTTTCAACAACAATAAAGATCTTTATTGATCGAATTTTGTCTTACACTCTACCAAGCATTGGGATATGAAAACAATTTTACATCTTATCTTCAGTCCTCAGAAATCTAAATGATTCCAATTAAAAACAACACATAGGAATTGTTTTTGTATTTAGAAACTAAAAATGAAGTGACTCTTTCACAGGAAAGGTTTCAAAGTAAACAGGATTAAAGAATGGTTATGAGCCCAGGCCCAGAGTTCAAGCCCCACGACAGACAAAAAAAAGAATGGTTTTGAGCAGAGGGTCCTAACTCAGAACTCTCAAATCAAGTCCCCACTCAAATATTTCCTCAAGCTGTGTGAACATGTTATGTTTCATAATCTTTTTTGTGCCTTACTATCCTCATCTGTTAGGCAAAAATAATCACTTATCTGCCACAGAAATGAACTGAACCTGGTACATACAGACAATATTCAGTAGGGGATATGGCTCAGTCATTGTGTACTTCCTAGAATGTACAAGATCCTGGGTTCCATCCCAAAACAGGAAGGAAGGAGGGAAGGAGGGAAGGAAGGAGGGAAGGAAGGAAGAAAATAGGGAAGGAAGGGAAGGAGGGAGGGAGACAAATAGAGAAAGAAAAGGAAGGAAGGAAGGAAGGAAAGAAAGAAAGAAAGGAAGGAAGGAAGGAAGGAAGGAAGGAAGAAAGAAAGAAAGAGGAAGGGAGAGGGGAAGGAAGAAGGGAAGGAGGGAAAGGAAGGAATGAAAGAAGGAATGAAAAAAATCAATGTAAATGAGAACTATTATTGTGCAAGAGACACAACTCTATCTGGGGCAACTCTAGGTATAAATCAAAGATTACCTTCTTTTGTCAAGAGTGTATGGAAAAAATCTATCAATTACCCAAAGTCATTTTGTATCAATCTCTCACTCTCTGTGATCATTATAAGTTTGTAATGAGGAAGTTCAGTGATATATTAAAAGTAAAATGTAGTTAGAGACCTTCCAAAAATCCCATACATTTTTGTAAATCAGGGACTGGAAAACCTTTTTGGTGAATAGTCTGATTGGACATTATTTTAGGTTTTATAGACAGTTCATTGCAACTACTCAATTATGCTTGTTCCAATAGAATATTATTTTCAAAAATATGATATAGTTTTATGATTATGGGTTGTTGTTTGCTCACACTTGCTGTAAATAATTATCCTAACCTATGAAACTGCTAATTGCCACTTCAGCTATGAAACCACAGAATGCAAATGGGATGGTTCCTCCAATATTATCTCAAATGGTGTTAGAGGCTTCAATTAACATATAATCATATAATCATGAAGCCATTACCATGCCCAGGCATTGTGCGAAGAATCAGTAATGCTGAGTAAAAACAGACCTAGTTCCTGCCTTCGTGTATTTTATAATCTAGTCAGGAGAGGATATGGTACAAGCTCATCAGTTGAATAACATAAACAAATGGAAATTGTACCTATGCTAGGTCTCATGAAAATTTGTTCTAATCATAGCTCTCATCATAGGCTTCACTGAAAGATCTAATTGAAACCTGCATGTGATACCACTCCTGACTAAAGAATTCAAAGTCAATATACAATAGAGATATGTATACACTCATGTTTATAGCAGCACTCTTGCAATAATCAAACTTTGAAATCATCCTAGGTATCCCCAAACTGATAAATGAATAAAGAAAATATAATACATATTCAGAATGCAATATTATTCAGCCACGGAGAAGTACAAAATCATGTCCTTTGCAGGAAAATGGATAGAACTAGAGCTCATCATTAACCAGGCACATAAAAATAAGTATCATATGTTATCTTTCATATTTGTAAACACAAAGAAGATAGACTATTAGGAAAGAGGAAGTAGGATAGGGGAGGGAAAAGAGGAGGATAGGTGAGGAGAATATGGAGAGTAGATATGAAACAGGCATGTATGTAAATGTCACAATGAAACTCATTATTTGTATAATTAATATGATCAACTATTTATAGTAAAAAAAAAAAAGAAACCTGGAGCTGCAATCTGACAAATGAGTTACTTTATTAGGTAACAGGATTGCACTCTAAGAAGAGTGACAAACAAAGGTTCTTGGATCACAGAAAGTATGTTGAATTCAAGAGATGAAAATTTGCTCACTGTGGTTAGAGTCCAGAGAGCCAGATGGACCATGATAGAGGATAGTGCTGGAAAGATAGGGAAGGATCATATAGTAGCAATAAATTCCTTATTTATTCAGCAATATTTACTGAACTGTACTCTAAATCAAACTGTAGGTACTGTGGCAAATGAGAAAGACAGATATTAAACAAATAACCACAAATTAATCATTATAAAGCTCTGCTGTTAGAAGTTCTATACCCTGAAACCTTATCTAACACCTTGATATGTTAATAAATATTACCTGGCCTGCTCCCAGGATGATGTCTCAATTTAATCAGGTGTCCTAGTGAGACTGACAAACAGGTATATTACTTAATCTCTTGAGTTGGACTCATGAGTACATTTAATGAACCATCCCCACAAAGTCTGTAGAATGCCATGTCAGGCATCACTTTCAAAATAGTGAGCCACTAATAATCTTTTACTGGAGTATGGGCTTCCAGAGAGCTGTTGATCCTTACAATGACAAGTGTCAAAAACTCAATATTGGTATGGTACCATGGACAAGACTATGACATGGAGTGAGATCTGAGGATTTGATATATTGATTCAGTTGTTTAAAACTGAATTCATTTATTATTTTCCTACATGTTTTTACATACATTTTCTCTTAAAAATATCCTTGACAAAGTGGTAGAAATGATCCCTCTTTTTCAGAAAAATGTTAATTTTTGTAGTGTTGGCTATTGAACTTGGAGACTTGTGCTTGCTAGACAAGTTCCACCTCTTGAACCACGCCCCAGTATAAAGTATACTTTTTAATGCCCAGGGTTATTTTCATTTTTAAATAATAAATATTTGTAAATTTTTTCATTTTAATTTCTACCTTGATAATAAAGATAATTGTAACTCACATAAACACAAGGTCTTTGTGGTCACCCTAATTTTTTTGAACTGCTGCTCTCATAGCTTCCCAAATAACACACTTTTCTTTTTTTGTCTGTCATGGAGCTTGAACTCTGGGCCAGGGTGCTGTCCCTGAGCTCTTCAGCTCAAGGCTAGTCCTCTACCACTAGAGCCATAGCTCTATTTCTGTTTTTTCTGGTGGTAAATTGGAGATAAGAGTCTCATGAACTTTCCTGCCAGGGCTGCTTTTGAACTATGATCCTCAGATCTCAGCCACCTGAGTAGCTAGAATTACAGACTTGAGCCACCAGCGCCCAGCCCAAATAACACTCTTTTTTGTTGGGGGGGAGGGAGGTCCGGTTGTGGGGCCTGAACTCTGGGCCTGGGCACTGTCCCTCAGCTCTTCAGCTCAAGGCTAGCACTCTACCATTTGAGCCACAGTGCCACTTCCAGCTTTTTTTTTTTCTGTTTATGTGGTGCTGAGGAATTGAGCCCATGGCCTCATGCATGCAAGGCAAGCGTTCTACCACTGAGCCATCTTCCCAGCCCCACCCCCAAATAACACTCTTAACAAGATCTTTTTTTTTCTTCTTTTCAGTTATGGGCTATACATGAATGTTTCACTTTTCCCTATCTAGATCCTCTTCGTGGCAAATAAAAGTTTAATACAAAATTACTAAGAACTCTAAAATAACCCTCCAAAATTCCTTAAACATTCTTGTGTGCTCAACATGTATCTTCCTAAGAAGAGCAAACTAGACTTTTCTGAATTTTGGTGTTAGTGGACCTTGCTAGTTGTTGTTGTTTATCCCTCATAATTTTGTATTGTTCCTTACCTATCTGTTATCCCCTTCCCTATGAACACCTACCTCTACCTCAGTTGATTCAACATCTGCTTACTGAAAGCTGGCAATCAGGGAGCTCCCACCCTAACTGAATACAAGGAGAGCACATGATCCAGGCCTAGTTCAACTATACCAGTGTATTTCCCAGGAAAACAGAAATGGCGGCCAAAAAAGAGGTCATATGACCTAAACAAGGCTAAATGAATTGGGTCCTTATCAAAAGTGTCAAGAAAATATGGCCCTCTAAGGTGATTCATTGAAATATAAATATTATGCCATTCTGGAGTTTTGGTTTAAATCTGGTACTTGGATGAACTTTCAAAAGGGAAAATGAGATAGGTATAAGAAAAGTAATAAATGCAAGGCCTGCTGGTGAGAATTGAGGTGGAATGCAGCTTGTTTATAGATTTTCCTGATAACCATTATAAGAAATGTGCTTTATAGACTTAATATTTATTCAAGTACAAATATACAGTAATGATGTAATGTATTTTAAGTTATACCAGAAAATGTAGGGACTTTTGTTTGGATCCGTTTCTGTGCTAAGAAGAATCAAATCACTGTCTGAAGGATTCATTCCTGCCTTTTTCCCCCAGGTCAAGCAAGACATCAGGTACAAATGAACAGGTTTAACTGCATGCCTGTCTGCAGGCAGGTTCCAATCTGGGCCTGGCCAAGAATACCACCTTTGGTCCCCAGGGGACAAGAGCCTCTCAAACCAGGTGGAACATTCCACTGTGGGTCCCGCCAAGGACATCACCCTGGGCTCCCAAGACCATAACCTATTTTCTATTTTCTGCTGGTTTGTTAAGCCCTATATAAGCCCACCCCAAAATCCAGTCCCTGGCACAAACTCCAAACCCCTTGCTGTTCCTCAGTAGAGTCCTCACCTGTTGATGATTGGGACCAGCTTATTCCTTTTCCTATTCCTTTTCCATTCTCCTCCATTTTCCTAACACTGTCCAATAAAGCTATAAACCCCTTTTCTCTAAAGTACAGAAAAGGTAGCCCTCATCTTGATCAGATCATGATTTATAAGAATATATGAGTGGGGTTACTACCCAGCATCTACAGAGAGTCTGTCAACAGGATAAATGCAGGCAACGATAAAAAATAAAGTAGAGTGGAAAGAAAGTTCTAATCTCTGACCACCTGGTTCCTGGAAACTCTTTCTCCCTTTAGTTCTGCCAGGTACCACACAGGTATGTGAATAAACAAATTTCCTTTTGTGCTAAAGTTATCTTTCCAGCTGGAATAATTTAGAACAATAACATTGAGGAAAAGATTTATTTTCTGACTTAAGTTTCTCTATGGGTACATTATTAACTCTCTTGTCTCAGAGATTGAGAGGATTTAATGAAACAATGTTAAAATACATTGAAATCTATAAGGCATTGTGTATGTGTTGAATGCAAACAAATGGTTTCTTTTGATACCCAAGTTACAAACTGGCTAGCCTCTGTTGTCTAGAAATTATTTTTTTCACACCACTAAGTCTACTTATCCCACATCCTTGGGACCAAAGTGCCTTATGAGACCCTTGATTTTTTTCTGGAAGTTAAGGTTTAGACACCACCTGTACTGCAGTTACCCTATCTAGGAGGATTGTTCCTTCAATTATGCCAGTTCAAGAATTACAAGGATCCAGGAAAGCCATCACTATTTAAGGAATTGGTTGGATGGATTTCATATAGCTTAGAGACAGGGAAGGGGGCGGGTCAGAGAACAAATGGGAGAAGGAGAGAAGGGAGAGAGAGAAGGGCAGGGAGTGATTTTCATTTAAATCACTGACTCACTCTTTCTTGACCAGAAGTTTTATTTAGCTGAAAATAAACGCTAGATTGGGCTGGGAAGGTGGCTCAGTGGTAGAGCGCTTGCCTTGCATGCATGAGGCCCTGGGTTCGATTCCTCAGCACCACATAAGCAAAAAGCCGGAAGTGGCACTGTGGCTCAAGTGGTAGAGCACTAGGCTTGAGCTGAAGAGCTGAGGGACAGCGCCCAGGCCCAGAGTTCAGGCCCCACAACTGGATCTCCCCCCCCCAAAAAAAGAAAAGAAACACTAGAAAGTCTTCAGAGGATTATCACATGTTAAGCAGATGGCTCCTGTACAACTAAGTGTCATTAATATGAAGCATAATTGAACAAAAATCCCTTACTTCCCCATGCTGTGAAGCAAAGCACAAGTAGTGAAGGAACAGAGTCAGGTGAATAATCTATGGCATATGGAAGTAGGGGGTGGAAGTGGAGGCTAAATGTCACAGAAACGTTAGTAGCTTCTACAACTGGGCTTAGTGGCTCCAGGTTTCAATGGTATTTTAGGCAAATATTCTCTTAGTATGGTCTAAGCTATCCTAGGACTTAAGTGAATCTGAATTAATGTATTCTTGTTCATTAGTGGCTGTTTTATACTGTGCCATTAAAAAAAACAATCCAAAGAAATGTGATTCCTCCTGGGAGATATTTGATGTCATTTAATCAAAAGACTGCACTTTCCCTTAAATGACTCTTCTAATATTTCTCATTGTTTTATAACTACATTTGAATAGCTGGCTACACTGAGCCTGATCATTTTCCAGTTGAGGTTTCCTACCAGGGAGTGGATCCCTTCAATCCAGATGCATAATAAACCACACAGCAAGAGGGTGACAGAGAAAGAAGAGTCGTTTTATTTCAATTTATTTTTGGTCCAGTCGTGGGGCCTGAACAATGGGCCTGGGCGCTGTCCCTCAGCTCTTCAGCTCAAGGCGAGCGCTCTACCACTTGAGCTACAGCGCCACTTCTGGTTTTCTGGTGGTTTATTGGAGATAGGAGTCTTACGGTCTTTCCTGCCCGGGCTGGCTTTGAACCGCGATCCTCAGATCTCAGCCTCCTGAGTAGCTAGGATTACAGGCGTGAGCCACCAGCGCCCGGCCTTTTTCTTCTTTTTTAATTTTAATTTTATTGCAAAGGTGTTGGTCAGAGGAGATACAGTTACATAAGACAATGAGTAAAAAAAATGAGAGAGTAACAATGTTTGAAAAGAAAGGTAGTTATTGCATCATTTCTCTAACTGAGAAACAAGAATGGCTTTTAACTTTGAATGAGAACATCACAATTAATATTCTATGTTTCATGTTCAGTTTTGCCAAGGACTTTCCAGATGGCCTTGTTTCTGGGGGAATGTGTTACTCATCACTCAGCTTTATTTTTAATGTAACAATTTAATAAATTTCTTTCCATTATGGTCACCCTTAGGTCCTCTTCTCCTTTTCCCACCCATCCACCATTGGTGAGAAAGAATGGGCTTCCCTAACTACTCATATTGACAATGGACATACATTCTAGCTGCTGATGGTTCAAATTTACACCTCCTCCCCAAAATGTCATTGAGCTGCTTTTTTTGCCAGCCCTGGTGCTTGAACTCAGGGCCTGAGTACTGTCCCAGGGCTTCTTTTTGCTCAAGGCTATCACTACCACTTGAGCCACAGTGCTGCTGCTGGGTTTTTCTGTTTATATGGTACTAAGGAATCAAACCCAAGGCTTCATACATGCTAAGCAAGCACTCTACCACTAAGCCACATTTCTAGTCCTTGTTTTCTTCCTTTTTAAAACTAAATTTAATCTCAAGAAGTTTTGGTCCAGGTGCCAGTGGCTCATGCCTTTAATCCTAGCTACTCAGGAGGCTGAGATCTGAGGACTGGGGTTCAAAGCCAGCCAGGGCAGGAAAGTCCTCAAGACTCTTATCTCCAATTAGCCACCAGAAAACTGGAAGTGGCATTGTGGATCAACAGACAGAGTGCTCGCCTTGAGCTGAAGAGCTGAGAGACAGAGCCCAGGCCCAAAGTTCAAGACCCACAACCAACAAAAAAAGAAAGTTTTAGGTTGCCTGTCTCAGTAGACATTATTCTCCTTATAACCACATGGGAATTACCTTTGTAATGCCTTTAAGCAATTTGGAACATGCACTTTGTTGTTTTACCAGACTAAACTGGAAAAAAATAATCAACTCAGTTTACCACAGGAAAGAAAATTCTGCACCCAGTGAGGTGAGAGGCATACATTAACCACCCCTCTGACCCGAGCTGCCTCTGTTTTGGCCCTATAGACAGAACAGACCAGAACAATGAGAGCAAATCAGATTTTTATTACCTCTGCCTTTATTGAAAAGCATGTTCAATTGCTATGGGGAAACAATCAGTTAATGTTATATGCCATTCAGGTGTACTTGAGTTATTATTCATTTTATGATTAAAAGAAGTGGATTTAACTGGAACTGGACAAGTGCAGAAGAGGAAATGCCAAGGGGGATGGAGGTTAGAACAGTTAACCACTTCTCTCCAAAGTATAAATCAGTTTAACCCAAGGCCATTTGGCATACTTTGCTTCCTGCTCTTACTCAGGAGGTACAGTCTAGGCTCCAGGGCACCCCCAACTTACCTCTCCCAATTTCAAGTTGTTCTCTTTAAATGACTTGAAGCTTTCTTCTCTGATAGGAAATGGAAACTATATTTTGGGAATGGCAAACATTGCAAATGTTTCCAGAGGTGTGTTAGTGATCTACTGAAGCTAGACCTTTTACCAGGATGATTTAGCCTATGAGGAATTTACAACTTAGTTAGGAGAGTCACATTTTTATGTTAAAGATGAACCAGTGCAGCCTTGAATTCCAAAGTTTTCAGGCTTCTTGCTACATTTTCACAGATTAGTAGGTAAAAAAATAATAAAAAGAACAAATTACTCCAACTACTAAAAGTTAACAAAATCATCTCATTCAAAGAACAAGAGGGGGTGTGTGTGTGTGTGTGTGTGTGTGTGCGTACCGATTTAGACCTTTTTGAAACCTTAAGCAGAACTCTACTATGGATACTGGTTTAAAGTAATGATAAAGTTTATTGAACACCAAAAAGAGCCTCAGTGTTTTATATAGATAACCAATCTGAACCTCTTACCAACCCTGTGAGGGAGGTATTAATATTGAATCCATCACTCATCCATTCACTGGGAGTTAGAAATATGTCATCAAGGGGCTGGGAAGGTGGCTCAGTGGTAGAGCGCTTGCCTTGCATGCTCAAGACCCTGGGTTCGATTCCTCAGCACCACAAAAGCAAACAGAAAAAAGCCGGAAGTGGCGCTGTGGCTCAAGTGGTAGAGCGCTAGCCTTGAGCTGAAGAGCTGAGGGACAGCGCCCAGGCCCAGAGTTCAGGCCCCACGACCGGACTCAAAAAAAATTAAAAAAAAAAAAAGAAATATGTCATCAGGTCTTGTCATCACTCTACTATCCTAGGTCCTAACCTCACAGGATGATGAAAAAGATTCTATGAACTACATAAAAAAGTGTGGATTGTCGGGGAGGCGACAAGATGGCGGAGGAGAAGCTGGAATCTGAACAAGCTCTCACATAGAAAGCAGTTTTAGAGTTCCAGTGAACAGTCCTAAGCCAGAGAAACACACCAAGTGTGCCATCACAGGACAGAGAGTTAGACAAGTGAGAGAAAGCCAAGGCAAGAATACACATCTGAGCACCAGCCAGCAGCCGCCGCCGGCGGCGGCAGCAGGGTCACGGTGGAGACCGCAGCCGGGCTATCGGTGGCGGCAGGGTCGCGGTGAAGACAGCGGCGGCAGGGTCGCGGTGGAGACTGCCCCGGGGCTATACCTGAGCGCTGAGAGTCCGGGACGAAGGAGCCAGTCGCAGCGGGCGAGCG
>NW_012267304.1:4798205-4838098 GCF_000151885.1 Dipodomys ordii
GAGGAGGCGGCAATGCTTGGTAAGAAATGTACGCATTATCCTGCCCATGCAATTGTAACCCCTCTGTACAGTATGTTCACAAATAAAATAAAATAAAATTTAAAAAAGTGTGGATTGTCGATTAAAACTGTTTCATAACTTGCTTACTACTTGACCTGTGACAATTTATGTTATAAAAATGGAAAGCTACCTATCATAAGCAGAGTAAGGTAAATTAGTACTTTTGTCTGTTGAACTTAATTTTCTCACTCCTCCCCCCGCCTTTCTTTTTTGTTGGCTTGGGGCTTGAACCAAGGGCCAGATACCTGTCCCTAACCTTTTCAGCTCAAGGCTAGTGCTCTACAACTTGAGCCACAACTTTGGTTTTGTTTTTTGGTGGTTAACAGAAGACAAGTATCTCACAGTCTTTCTTGCCCAGGCTAGCTTCAAACAGTGATCTTCAGATCTCAGCCTCCTGAGTAACTAGAACTACAAGTGTGAGCCACCAGTGCTCAGCTCTAGTGGAGTTTTTTTTTTTAATAAAGTTTGTGCCAGGTCCCAGTGGCTCACACTTGTAATCCTGGCTATTCAGGAGGCTAAGATCTGAGATCATGATTTGAAGCCAAAGAGTCAGGGAAGTCTGTGAAACTCTTATCTCTGATTAAATACCAAAAAAGCTGGAAGTGTAGCTGTGGCTCAAGTGGTAGAACACTAGCCTTGAGCAAAAAGCTCAGTCATGTCTCAGGACTGACACATAAAAATGGCTTATATTTTCTGAGTTTCAACTTTATTCGGTATCATTTTTGTGAATTTGTTTTTATTATGTTTAAGTTGAGACAGGGCCTTGTCATGTAGTCCAGGCTATATTGGACTCCCTATGTAGCCTAGGCTGGCTTTGAACTCATGTCTTTCCTACTTTGGCCTCCTGAGAGATGGATTACCAACATACATTACCACCACATTCAGCTGCATATTTTAGAAAGTATCAATCTAGGATTTCAAGTGAAAAGACAGAACAATAACTATTATTTGCACAAATCTGCAAGTGAAGAATCAAGGCAAGATAGGAGAAACTATATTTGAGAAGAGAAAGAAAAGATCTCAAAGAATCAACAGATAGGTGTAGGAAAGTTAGAAAGTGCAGGGAAAGACAAAAGTAAGTCTGGGCACTAGAAAATGGAAGAATCATACTTCATGGTCCCTAGGAACACCTTGCTACTAACTCACTGGGACATAGCTAGGAGAGACAGTCCTTAAAAAGGGGAAGATCTGTCCCAAGCATACTAAGAAGTATAAGGAGGATGAACATGGACTGTGGTGGACATAGTGTTCAATGATCTCTTCCACTGTGACAAGAACTGAGATCAGTTAAAAGAGTTTCCAATGAGGCCAGGAGTGACAGCACCATGACTGAAGTTTCGAATCAGACCTATCCTCTCCAGTGCAGAACTCAGTGCTCTGTTTGAATTATTCGAGGATATGCTGACCTTTGACATTTTCACAGAATGGATACACACAATGAGGGCCTCTAGAATAATTGAGAATCTGCCTGGCCCAAATACATCAAAGCTCGTTGGGACTAGTAGTAGCACAAGGTGTGAATAAATAAAAGGTATCCCTCTGGAATGAATGCAGCTCTTCCATAAACAATGTATTAAGCTGCCTGAGCCAGTGGAAAACATGGGTCAAAGCTGAGCCTATGTATAGCATCAATCTATCTGGGAGAACAAAGAGGAATTGCACAGGCTATAGATACAACCACTACCCTAGAAGATTTCAGTATTACAGGACTCAGAAAGAAGTTTCTCACCTTGCCCATGTAATCGTAACCCCTCTGTACGGTATTTTCACAATAAAAAAAAGAAAGAAGCTTCTCTAAGTACCTAGGCTTAGAGAAAGTTTTTTACTCCATTTTCTTCTTTAGTTCTTTATCTGATTTTATTTACCTATTTTTTTCTTTAACTGGATTTTTAAATATCTCAATCTTTTCTGGTTCCTCGTTTCCTTTTGTTTTTATCTTGCATCTCTCTTTCCCCCATTTGCCAACCTATTTTTATTATTCTAGTACTATTACTTTTACCTTTATCAATTTTAACTAGATCATTGTATAAACAATTTTGCTTCTTTCTTTTCTATTGTTGGTGATGCCATTTTAAATCGATTATTTTTAATGTATTTCAATATCTGGTTTATTTTACATCTTGTTTATTTTTTTCCTCTCTGTAGTACTGAATATTGAGCCCACAAGTAAAGATTGCTCATTAAGAACACTCTCACAGTTTGGGAATGTGTCTTAGTTGTAGAGTGCTTGCCTAGCATGCATGAAGCCCTGGTTCGATTTCCTCAGTACCACATAAACAGAAAAAGCAGGAAGTGGCACTGTGGGTCAAGTGATAGAGTGCTAGCCTTAAGCAAAATAAGTTCAGAGACAGTGCTTAGACCCTGAGTTCAAACCCCAGGACGAGAAAAAAAGAATACTCTCACATAAAAGTGGATGAGTGGACTGGAGATGTGGCTCAAGTGGTACTCATGCAAACAGGCAACTATAGCAAGCATGAGGTCCTGAGATCAATTTTAGTATTGGCATAAATATTGAAGAGATAAGCTTATCAACAAATGCACAAATCTCAGCATAGAAATAAAAGAAATATGAAACACAAAGCAACTTGACTTTTTAAAAAACTCATTGACTGAACTCAGAAAGATAGAAGTACATTAAATGGAAGTAGTGCTGTGGCTCAAGTGGTAGAGTGCTGGCCTTGAGCACAAGAAGCTGGGTGGGGGGGGTGGAAGCTCAGGGACAGTGCCCAGGCCCAGAGTTCAAGCTCCATGACTAACCAAAAAAAAATTTAAAAAAGACGTGCATTAAATGTCAAAAATTTCAAAAGATTGACTTTGAAAATAATGAATGATTGCAAAGAGGACACCAGTAAATTCATTAAATAAATAAACAAATTAAAGAAGACAATATAAGAAATTGAAATTCAATAAAGAGACTGTGAAAAATAACCAAACAAAAAACTTGGATATGAAAAGCTCAATAAATGAAATTTGTTGCTGTTTCTGTAAATGTTTTTGTAACAGTCCTGGAGCTTGAACTCAGGGTCTACCCCCAAGCTTTGTTTCTCAAGGTTAGCACTCTACCACTTGAGGTATAACTCCATTTCTCTCATTTTTGGTGTTTAATTGAAAATAAGAGTCTTTACAAACTTTCCTGCCCAGATGGCTTTAAACTGTTATCCTCAGACAGCTAGGATTACAGATGTGAGCCACTGGCACTAGGTAATAAGCTAAATTTTTAAAAACCCTCAGTGGAAGTCTGGGCATGGTTATATATACCTGTAATCTCAGCTACTCTGTGTTAGTATTATGCCCACCTTTGGTCCTCAGCTCCACCTAGAACTGAGCCCCTCCCATTCCTGGAGTTCCCACCATACAGCTGGACCCTTCCTCCACCCAGATCCACCTGGGCTCCCATCTACCTCACTTCCAACCCTCAGACTCTCCTGCTACCTGGATAGGGACAGGTGCCATGTGCTCCCTCTTGGGGGAAATATGGCTCCTCCTTATAATAATCATTTTCCTGTGCCTGCCTGCCTCTGCGTGATCCACTCGGATGGATGTGTGGGACCCTTCACTCTGAAGGCAGAAACAAGTGGATTGCACTTCAATTCAGCTTTAACACAGTTAATTGAGACCGTACCTCAAAAATGAGCTAAGTGTGGTGGCACATGCATATAGTCCCAATAACTTGAGAGGTGAACTGTGGTCTAAGGCCAGCCCAATTAAATTATTGTGAGATTGTACCTGAAAACTAACTAAAAATAGACAGCTTAGGAGTGTGCAAGTGGTAGGATGCTTGCTAAGTAAATGGGAAATTCCAAGTTTAATCACCTGTGTCAAAAACAAATAAGCAAACAAACAAATTTTCAGTGGAAGTCTTATCAGCACACTAAATCAAGTAGAAGAAAGAATACCAGGACTTTAAGATAAGGTTGATGAATTGCAACAGATGGTAATAAAGAAAAAATTTATGGTGAGAAAATAAAATACATATGGGATAAAATTTAAAAATCAAACATATGAATAACCAAAAGTGATTAAAGAATCAAGATAAAGCTTAAGGGTATAAAAAAACTATTCAATTAAATTATAGTAGAAAATTCCCCAAATCTAGGTAAAGAAATTGACATCCAGGTACAGAAGACATTTAGAAAACCCAATAAATAGGACAAGAAAAGAACCTCTCTGTGCATAGTGACTAATATCTGTAATTCCCACTACTCAAAAAGATAGAGATTGAGAGGATCATGGATAATGCTAGCCCTGATTTTAAAAAAAGTTAAGAGATACCTTGATCTCAAACCATAAGCCAAGCATAGTGGTGTATATCTGTCATTCTAGTTACATAGGTGGCCATAGGCAGAAACAGTCTGGAGCTGGCTCTGGCCCAAAAATATAAGACCCTTCCTGAAAAAAATAACTAAAGCAAGCACAAGAAAGAGGTTTGGGTATACCTCAAGTGGTAGAGCATCTGCTTAGCAAGTGCAAGGCCCTGAATTCAAACCTTTCTATAGCCAAAACTATATAATAAGTAAATACATGTAATATATCATGTAAACAGAATGAAGGATAAAAGCCACATGATCATCTTAATAGTTGAACAAAAAGTGTTGGAGACTCAACATTTCTCATGATTTTTAAAAAAAGCCTTGAAAAACTATGTGTAGACAGATCAGTCATTAACATAATAAAAACTATAAATGAAAAAGACCCATAGTCAATATTATACTGAATGAGGAGAAACTGAAGTCATTTCTCCTGAAAGGAGGAACAAGAGAAAGGTGTCCATCCTCACTTCTCTTGTTAGATATAGTACTTGAAATTGTAACCAGAACAATAAGGTAAGGGAAAGAACTAAAAGTGATAGAAACAGGAAAAGAAGAAACCAAATGATCTATTCACACATGCTATAATTCTATATTTAGAAAACCCTAAAGATGACACCAAAAGACTTTGAACTGATAAATTCAGCAAAGTGGCAGGATACAGACCTCAACATAAAAACTGCTTACCTATACATCAATAACCAACTCAAGAAATCAGGGAAATAATCTCATTTTCAATAATCTCCAAATATATTTAGAAATACTTTAAGTTAAAAATATCTACAATGAAAACTATAAAACATTGGAGAAGGACATTGAAGAAAATATTAGAAGATGGAAAAAAGCTTCCATGTTTAACATAGTTCATACTGTGAAAATAATCATACAATCTGCAGACTCGGTGCAATTCCCATCAAAACACCAATAACATTCTTCAAAGAGCCCTTCAGATATCCTAAAATTCATATGGAAGCACAAAAGATCCCAAATAGCCAAAGCAATTCTGAGTAAAAAGAGCAATATCTGATTTCAAATTGAGAATATGGAGCCATAACAGCAAAGTCAGCATAGTATTGGCATAAAAACACAATGAATAGAATGGAATAGAATAGAGGACCCAGAAATAAACCCATATGGGTACAATCATCTCATTCTCAAGAAAGATATAAAAAAACATACATTGAGGAAATGACAAGCTAATCAACAGATGGTGCTGGGGAAACTAGATTTTCATATGTACCACACTGAAACTCGATCCTTGTTCCTCTCTTTCACCCTGTACAAAAATCAGGTCAGAATGGAAGACCTCAAACTTGGACACTACTAGAAAAAGCATAGGGGAAACTCTTCAAGATAGCAACAAAGGCAATGATTTTCTGATGAGGAATGGATAGGAAGAATTGACAAATAGTATTTGTCAATTTAAAAAGTCTCTCCAAAGGACTGGGAAGTTGGCTCAGTGGTAGAGTACTTGCCTTGCATGCATGAGGCCCTAGGTTCAATTCCTCAGCACCACATAAGCAGAAAAAAGCCAGAAGTGGTGCTGTGGCTCAAGTGGTAGGGCACTAAACTTGAGCTGAAGAGCTGAGGGACAGCGCCCAGGCCCAGAGTTCAGCCCCGACAACTGGCAAAAAAAAATCTCTCCCAAACAAAATCAACAGTAAATGGAATGAAGAAATGGTATACAGATTGGGAAGTCTTTCCCAGTCATTCATCTGCTAGATGATTGGTGTCCAGAATATACAGAGAAGTCAATAACCTTAACAACAAAAATATCCACATTATCCTATCAATAAGTAGATAAGAAATCTGAGCAGGCATTTCTCCAAGGAAGCAATATAATTGGCCAATAAGTGTATCATAAAATGTCCAATACATTTAGCTATCAGGGAAATGAAAACTCAAAATTACATTGAAACCAGGTATGGTGAAACACAAGTCCAGTCCCTGCCCTTGGGAGATGGCAGCAAGAAGACCAAGAGGGCAGCCTGGGATACAGTATAAGATCCTATGTCATAAACGACTATAACGACAGTAAAAACTACATTGAGGTATTCTGTCTCACCCTAGTTAGAATGGAATGAAAACAAAAAACTAATAATTGCTAGTAAACCTATGGGAGAAAATATTGTGCGTGTGTGTGTGTGTGTGTGTACGTACACACGCACACAATGGAGTATTATTCAGCCTTAATGAAGAAGGAAATTATGTCAAATGTATGAAAATGGACTGTTCTAGAGGTTATCATGTTAAGCTAAATAACAAACAGAAAAAGACAAAATCATATGCCTTCTTTCATATTTATAAGGTAGAATAAAAGAAAGGTGCAAGAAAGTAGTAGGATACTAGTAGGCAAGGGGAAGCAGACTACGGGAAGCAGAAGAGTGAGGAGGGTGAGAAATTGGTAGGGAGAATGAAATATAATCAAAGCACAATAAAGGTATATATGAAAATGGCACAGTCAAATGCATTAATATGTACAATTAATGTGCATTTTAATCCTAACTTTTACAAAGTCATGATAGATTAGATTTAGTTGTTTAAGAAGAGAGATATTCCTTCACTGTAATTTGAGAAACACTAAATAGTGTATATTAGTGATATCTACTGTAGAAAAGAAGATGGAAGACAGTAAAGTTTGAGAGCTTCCTCATGACATTGTGGGAGCTTTCTGCCCATCTTCTTTATCAGCTGTCACCACTTCTCTCTGATAAATCCACTCATGGTTCTGTTCGGTTTTAAGAGAACAATCAATAACTCAACTTGTTCACTACCTACGATGAAAGCAAGTGAGACATGAATACCAGGATCTTACAGTGATCAAAACATCAGGTATAAACTGGACTGGAGGACATGTCTGAGAAGTTTGACATCAACTGTCTTTCTGGTCCTTCATCTCACCACTAAACTAGGGAACCTCACCCACCTAGTCACTGGCACAGAGACACAGGCTCAGGCTTGCTCAAACTTACAGCAGACCACAATGAAAGTCTTAAAATAAATACCTGGATATGACCTCACAGAACGTTCTCAGTTTCTTGTCGTAACTCCATTATACAGATAAGTCTTTCTTCAGTTGGTAGACCATGGGGAAACCCCGTGGTCCCTCTAGTGTGTGTTCTCTCAAGAGAATGTAAGGCCCACCATGATGATAGCTGCCTTCATGGAAGGTCAGGCCTTATGTGTTAATGTTTGTATCATCTCACATAATTATATTTTAAAGGCTGAGCCACATGTTCACATATTTGGATGAAATGTAATTTCATAAGTGTATGTCTGGAGAAACCCTTCATTAAGGGCCTCAATAAAATGTCTTCTCTGCTCACATAGTAGCCCCCAGTTTCTCTCAGTAAGTAACCCGTATCCAGGTTGATTCCATAGAATCATTATCTTTGCTGAAAATGCTCTGTTGGACTTAATGACCTGGTGATCTGAATCTTTGAATCTGGGTGTTATAAATGGAATGGAAGTAGACTTCTGGTGTATTATTTTACTATTCATTGAATTTCCATCTCTGAATATTCTACAGGCTTCTCTTCATTACATAAAAAGTTCTTGAGAGTGTAATACCACTAGACATGTCCTGAGAAAGTGACCATAAGCAGACCTTCTAGGTCCTTCACTCAACTCTAGCAAATGCATTTAATTTCTTATTTGTACCTATGAAGCTATATAATTCACTATATTACAATAAGATACCCATTATCTAAAATTCTATATGGTGCTTGTTACACATCCATCATGGAATTGTCTGCCCCAGTCCAAAGGCCATATGGGAAGGGAGTGCACACATGTTTCCCGGTTTACTATATAGCTCATTGCACCAGTAGGTAATTAATGACTGCTTTGATCCCCAAGATGATGAAGGTGTAAATGGCAGTAATGATGGCTCCTTTGACTATTTCTATTCACATACTTACCTTGGATTACAGACCAGTTTTCCTGCTTCTCTTGGTTTCTTGTACTACCTGATTTGCAGCATTTTCCAGAGTATCAATCCTCAACCCAATACTTTCCAATAACAAATTAATGTTAGGAAACTTGGATGCCTCATAAAATAGGTGACTTGTATTTTGAAACTCAGTTCTTTTATAGAGTTATTCTCTTTTTTTCTCTTTTGAGATAGGGTCTCATTATGTTTCCCAGGCTGGCCTTGAATTCATCGAGTCAAGTGATGCCTCTTCTGTCTTCCAAGTAGCTAAGAATACAGATATGGGTCGCCCCCTGCTCAGAGCAATTCTTTTCCTTTTCCTTTTCTTTTGCCAGTCCAGGGGCTTGACCTAAGGACCTGGACACTGTCCCTGAGCTTCTTTTGCTCAATGCTAGCACTATATCACTTGAGCTCCAGCACCACTTCTGTCTTTTCTGCTTATGTGGTACTGAAGAATTGAACCCAGGGCTTCATGCATGCTAGGCAAGCACTCTACCACTAAGCCACATTCCCAGACCTCAGAGCAATTCTTAATGCATTTTATCATACTGTCAGTAGTTCATCCCAACTGTGCAGTACAGTTAGGCTTCCATTCTTTTTTTTACTTTTACATCAACTTTATTCTCAGATTCAACCTGTGTGAATTAACATACCCCCACACTGCCAACTATTATAGGGATCATATTCCTTCCTACATGTACCAAAATTTCATACTCAGCAATGAGTTCTGGGTTGCAAAAGAGGATTTACTATTTGCACCTGTCTATAAGGGTTTGTTACATATTAAACAAGGACATACACACAAGTGATACATGAATCCATTCTTTCTTTCATGCTCTCCTTGCTACTGACACTTTCCAGGCCTTAGGGCTCCCAGGGCATCCCCAGGGATTTCCACAGCTGCCCATGTGGCATTTTTCTCAGGCCTGTATTTCTTATTTTATTTGCTTATTTTTTATTGTGAAAATATCATACAGAGGGGTTACAATTACATGGGCAAGATAAGTACATTTCTTATCAAGCATTGTTGCCTCCTCCTTTGTATCCCCTTCCCATTCTTTCCCATCTCCCCCCTCCCTCCTCAGGCCTGCATTTCTAGATCTTTTATTCCACCCTTTTGTTAATCCCAAGAATATTCCATATTTTAAAATTTATCTTCACAGCTAACTCTTTTGCAAGAGAAATAAGACTAATGGTGGATAGTGCATCACAAAAAGAAAGCTAGAGCAGTATGGAGGTTCCTCAAAAGACTTCACATAGAGCTCCCCTATGACCCAGCAATCCCACTTTTGGGCATTTACCCAAATGTTTACAAACAACTATGTTTATTGCAGCATTATTTACCATAGCTAAGATATGGAACCAACCCAGATGCCCCTCAGTAGATGAATGGATCAAGAAAATGTGGTATATATACACAATGGAATTCTATGCCTCCATCAGAAAGAATGACATTGACCCATTTGTTAGGAAATGGAAAAACTTGGAAAAAATTATATTAAGTGAAGTAAGCCAGGCCCAAAGAAACATAGGTCCCATGGTTTCCCTTATTTGCAATATCTAGTATATGTATGAGTCAAGCGGAAAAGGTCAGATAATGTGATGTTAGGAAAATGAACCCTTAGATATGTATTTTAATGTTTTTTTCTTTCATGCATGTGTTTCTAACGCATTTATAAGATTATTTCTTTGTTGCTTTGTATGTCCCGCCCCCACAGTATAACCCCTGCTTTCGCTATATTTGATGTCAGTATAACTTGTGGAGGAGAGGGGGAAAAACAAGTCGTTTAAGGATACAGGTGGACCTGTTGCAACAATGAGAAGCACAAGTTGTCATGTCCAAAACGAGCTTTACAACGTCGGTGTGGGGGGGGGGGGGGGAAGGGAAAGGATTGGGATTGTGGGGGGGGGGGTGAAGGGTAAACAAAGGAGGAGGCTGCAATGCTTGGTAAGAAATGTACGCATTATCCTGCCCATGTAATTGTAACCCTCTGTACAGTATGTTCACAAATAAAATAAAATAAAATTTTAAAAAAAAGAAAGCTAGAAATTAAGAGGATTTTAATCACTCTTAAGGATTATTTCATGCAGATAGCTGTCTCCATAGAAGGCCACATCTAGATATTTATCACCTGATATCAACATACTTATATTTTAAAGGCTGAGCCACATGTTCAAGTATTTAGATGAAGTGATTTTTACAGTGCATGTCTATACAGATCCTTGATGAGGACAATAAATGTTTTCTCTGCTCACCTAGTACCCTTACTTCCTAGCAATAAGAAAAATATGTGTTGATACAATAAAATTAATTACTATTTACTAGGGTTTTAAAAATAAAATCTGTGCTAATGAGTTGAAAGCCTGAATTTAGATCATTATAAAATCATTCAACCTGGAATGTACCCACCACCATCTTACCACTTAGCAACTTTGAAATCTCCCACTTACGCCTCCCTTGAGTAGACCTTTCTGAATGTCTTTATTACACAAACTCATTCATTATATTTTGATTACATTTCTGTTCCCAAGTAGCTCCAGACTAGTGTGAGAGCAAATAGTATGTTACCAGGTATCTATAACCTCTACTTTTAAGTCTCTGGCCTTGTAGCATTGGCTTTTACATCATTCATAGTTTGTGTCTGAAACTCTGTATACAACTGTCTTAGTCTAATGCTGTAACTGAATGACATAGACTGGTTCTCTGGATAATTTACAAACAATGGACAATTGTTTGGCTCATAGTTCTGGAGAGTTGGAAGCCTGAGATCCATGCATCTGGTGGAGACCTTCTTGCTGCATAATAACATAGAAGAAAACATGATTTATGAGAGAACATGTGAAAAATAGGAAAAGAGAGAAGAATTCCCTGAATTTTATAATAAATTTTGGCAATAAGGGCTTTAATCTATTCATGAGGATGGTGCTGCCTGAACTGAATCACACTTTTTTTGCTTGTTTTTGTCCGTCATGTGGCCTGAACTCTGGGCCTGGGCGCTGTCCCTCTGCTCTTCAACTCAAGGCTAGCACTCTACCACTTGAGCCATAGCTCCACTTCTGGCTTTTTCTGCTTATGTGGTGCTGAGGAATTGAAACCAGGGCCTCATGAATGCAAGGCAAGCACTCTACTACTGAGCCATCTTCCCAGCCCTGAATCACACTTTTTGTTGGCAGTAATGCAGATTGAATTTTGAACCTTAACCTTGATTGAGAAACACAAGCCTTTTGCTTTCAGATTGTTTTTCATATAGGATCTTAGTTGTCCTTGGACCACAGTCCTCCTATCTTCACCTCTCAAGTAGGTTACACCACCATACCTGGCACCTAAATGCATTTTCAGTTCCCATTTCTCAACAGTATTGGATTGTTGAACATTAACTTTCCCATGTCTAAATTTAGGGGGACATTTTCAACCCAGAATGATAGGGAAATCTGAAATAAACCACAAAGATTACTGGGCACTGCTGATGGAAACTATGCTTTCTACAGAGCAGATTCTTTTGAGCTATCAAAGTCCAGTCTTTCATTTTAGTTGAACTACTTTAAAATTCTTAAAGTGAAGAAAACTGAGGAACCAAAACTAAGTTTAATACAAATTCAGCCTTGGGAATGAAGAAGGGTAAATATGGTCAAAATACCCTCTGTGGATGTGTGAAAATGAAGCAATGAAGCATGCTTAGATTGCTTTTGGGAAATGAGGAAGTATGAAGTAGAGTGATGGAGGAAGATGTCTACTGAAGGGACCTTTTATGCATATATGGACATGTCAAGGTGTCCTAGTAATTATTATTGTTCTTTCTGTCCTACTCAGATTCTCACATTGGAGAATCAATTGATTCTAATTAAAAAACGAAAATCTTTTAGGAGTTCAATTGACTTGTATCTCTTCAACCAAGAGAATACCAATTTTCCCATCCACTTGTAAATTCTGTCTTCATTTACTCCATACTAATACACATATCTTTGAATAATCATTTGAACTGGTTATTGTCTCTTACCAATTCTCTCATAAACAATGAGTTAAATAAAATATTGATTTTCTTTATTTTGATTGCTGGGAATTAAACCCAAAGCATCACACATGCTAGGCACCTGTTCTACTACTGAACTATATCCATAGCCCTTAAATAAAATCTTTAACATGTTTATTTTTATATTTCATGTAAATTATAATTAACAGTTGTAAATTCCTTACTGGATGAGGCTTTGTGAGACTGGTAAGTGGCTTCTATTTACTGACTCCAGAAATTGGGCAAATTACTTAACCATCATTTGCATCAGAATTCACTTATGAACATAACAATTCTCTTGGTATCCCAACTAAAAGATTACCATAAGATAAAATGAGTCAATGTACAGGAAAAAATTGGATAAACTATAAAGTATTAAACAAAGATAGTCTTCAACTGTCCCTCCTTTTTTCCCCAAGAAAAATGTCTTATTTTAAGACATTTCTTACTCCTACCTGATGGATGTTTATGCCAAGCTGCCCTCACATTGTCTGAACTCCTACTGATATGAATTTTTGTAAGCAATGTGATATCAAATTTTTTTTTGGTCCTGTCGTGGGGCCTGAACTCTGGGCCTGGGCGCTGTCCCTCAGCTCTTCGGCTCAAGGCTAGCGCTCTACCACTTGAGCCACAGCTCCACTTCCGGCTTTTTTCTTTTTGCTTATGTGGTGCTGAGGAATCGAACCCAGGGTCTCATGCATGCAAGGCAAGCGCTCTACCACTGAGCCACCTTCCCATCCCTGATATCAATTGTGATCAAATGATTTGTTGTGTATTAATTTCAACTCTTTCAATAGATTATGAGGTTCTTTATGGCTAGGGCTGTCTTAAATTTAATTTACATTCTTTGTTGTATTTAGCAGTGTTAGGTCCATACTAGAATGGATTATTTGGTTGAAATGTAATGTTATTTTCACATAAGCCCAGTGCCTGTCTTATAAATGCTATGCACCACATTAAGGAGGATGATGTTTGAAGGTGGTTAATATGATCACCATCAATTGGGGAATTATATGGCAGAAAAGATCATTCAGTATTATTCTGCCTCAGAGAAAAAGAATACTTACTGTATGTTTGGTCCTGTTGTGAATGCTGAGCTTTGTACTAGCTCCTCTCAGCCTCACAACAACTCTAGGAGGTAGGTGCCATTGCTGTCTCCACTGCTACAAATTAGAAAATTGTGACATAAAGAGATTAAGTAAATAGCCCAAGATCACTCAGTTAGTGACTAAAGGCTAGCTCTAGCACCTGGCCTAATAAATGTAGTAGCTTCATGGGTGTCACATTATTTTTATGTGATGGCCTTCAAGAGGTTTTTCTTTGTTGTTGTTTTTAATATATTATATGATTTCTTGTTTTGTATGTTCCTCCCCCAATGGTATATACCATGTTGTCACTGTATTTGAATTTGGAACCCTGGTATTGTATATACATTTATCTGAATTAGGGAAGGGAAGGGGAACAACAGAATGGAGAGAAAAAGGATAAGTGGGGAACCAATGCAACAACGATATTCACAAAAAATATGTTGGAAATGATCTTTAAAATTTGGGGGGGGGGATTGGAGAGGGAGGGAAAGTAGGAGAAAAATGAGGGAAGGGGTAAGAAGTTTGACAAGAAATATACTTATTACCTTACTTATATAACTGTAACCCCTCCGTACATCTTGACAATAAAAAAAAAGAAAAAAAGAATAAGAAATGACAGTAAGGAAATAGAGATAAGGGATAATGGAGAATCTAAACAAGAACATTAGTAATGACCAGGACACCTTGAGAATGTATGACCTTGGGATCCACATTTGTCTTAGTAAAATTTTTGTGGCTATGCATAAAACAGTGGCATATGGCACATAGTAAGCCATAATAGATACTATTATTTTTTTGAATTATTATGTTACTGTTGTTGATGAGAAGATAACTTACCATAAGCATATGAGATTCTTGTCTACTTGGAAGGTAACACACTGGTTTGCCAGTTTTATGTGCGGTAATAGAGACATGAAACTACTGGTTTAGGAATAAATGATTTATTTTATTTTATTTTTTTGTCTGTCATGGGCCTGAACTCTGAGCCTAGGAACTGTCCCTCAGCTCTTCAGCTCAAGGCTAGCGCTCTACCACTTGAGCCACAGTACTACTTCCAGCTTTTTCTGCTTATGTGGCCCTGAGGAATTGAACCCAGGGCCTCATGAATGCAAGGCAAGCACTCTAGCACTGAGCCACATTCTCAGCCTTAACCATAACATTTTAAAGCTTGAGAAATTCATAGTCTTTTTAATAAGTAGAAAGCAAGCCTGCTCTTTGTCAGGGAAGGTACTCTATATACCCTTTTAAGATTTCCAGCTTTATATACTTAGAATTGTCTAGGTGAGCAGAAGTGGTAGCTTTTCATTCCTGGCATATCCAGCAAAAGTATGCAGGAAGGCTCAGGGACCTTGACAAATTACTTCTCATAATAATTATGAGCTAGAAAAAGGGGAAAAAAACTAACATTTTCCTTGTTTGTAGCCACACATATACTATCCTGTATTTTCTAATTTCACATCCTTCATTTGGTCTCTCATAGAATTACACAATGACTCAAAGGGCAAAAAATACTGTTCTTTTCTTACCTCCTACGATTTTCTTCCTTGACTTGGTGGAGATACTAGCACTCTTGCTACCTATTTTACTTTAGACTGAGACACGTACAGACTTTTCTCCTTCACTAAGAATTTTTCCTTTTTCCCCCTTTGTAACATGCATTTTGAAAAAGCGTTAATTTGCAGGGTCTAAATAAATGTACTACTTTCCAGTATAACAACTCACAGTGGAGATCCTGTTTTTGCCACATGAATTACATGAACTGTCACTTATTAGACAAGCTGTGTCCTTTTCTAAAATGAGCTTTGAAAACTTACAATTAACACAAATTTCATTGGCTATTTTGAATAGCTATGTGTATTTATTGGATATTAAATACACTTGATACTATTTTAAAGCTTAATATCCACCATAAATGCTTTTCTAAATAAAATTAAGAATATTAGTGTGGACAGAGAATGCAGGTGTACACCATATTTGTTTCTTATGGTTACTGTTTAAATATCACAAACTGGGAGAGCTTAACACAACATAAATATTCCTTCTGTCTCTCGAGATCAGAAGTCTCACATTACACAACCTCTTCAAAGCTTCTAAGAGAAGAGCCTCCTTTACCCTTTTCAGTTTTGGGTAGCCTCAGGTGTCCCTTGGCTTGCAACTGTCTATGACTCTGATTACTGCAGTCATCTTCATGTGGAGCTCATGTAGAGTTTTCATTGTTCTCTTCCTATAAAATTAGCACATTGTATGATCTCATCTTAACCAATTACATCTGCAATGAATTAAATTCTATATTATGTTACATTTTGTGTTGCTGGTGGATAGCACTACTAGGGCTTCTATTCATCTTTTAGGAGGATACAAATCATCCTCTAACATTAATTAATCTAATTACTTAAAGGTAGTAAAACTGAGGCATGGGGAGGTTAATTAGTATTCATAGTCACTGTTTTCCAAAGTTCAGCTCATTGTGGATATGGAACCATCTACATCTTTTCCTGCATGAACTGTAGGGGTCTTCCTACTTTGTCTAGCTCCTTGAGCTTCTAACCCATTGTATATATTGACTTTAAAATCCCACCTGGGGCTGGGAATGTGTCTTAGGGGTAGAGTGCTTGCATGAAGCTGGGGTTTGATTCCTCAGTACCACATAAACAGAAAAAGCTGGAAGTGTTACTATGGCTCAAGTGGTAGAGTACTACCTTTGAGCAAAAGAAGCTCAGGGACAGTACCCAGGACCTGAGTTCAAGCCCCAGGTCTGGCAAAAATAAATAAATAAATAAATAAAATCGTATTTGTCACTCTCTTGAGATTTGTTCTCTGGATGAACCCTGCCCCAATGCCACTCTATATGACTAATAAGTGCAATAAGAGTGGTAGTCCCTGTGTCTTTGAACACTGCAGGTGAAGACACAATATTTGGGGATGGGAAAGCAAATGTCAAAATGATGAAATAAGGATACAGGTTGACCCATTGTATGTACAAGACACTATGTTGACAATGAACTTTACAGTTTCACAGGGGTGGGGATTGACTGGGGAGGGAGAAGTTGGGGAGGTGGGGAGGGAAGGGATGGTAGGGGAAAACAAAGGAGGGGGTAACAATGTTCAATAGGAAATGTACTCATTACCTTACTCATGTAACTGTAACCCCTTTGTGCAATGTCTTTACAATAAAAATATATATTAAAAATAGATATTGAAAGACACGTGCTTTTGCTTCAGCAGCACCTTGTACTTTTGCTTCTGACTCATCAGAATGAACCCTAGGGAGAACATGCAAACCAGTGAAAAATTAATAGACTGTTATTATTTAGATCTGAAATATCTCCCAGAAGCTCATGAATTGAGCTTGGTCCAATGTATCAATGTTCAATGTTGGACCCTTGGGAAGAGATTGGATCATAAAGGTTCAATTTCATCAATGGATTAATCCATTGATGGATTCATGATTTAAAGGTTTATGGGGAAGGGGAAAATTTAGGAGGTGAAACCTATTTTTAGGAAGTCACTTGGGGATCCCCTAAGGAGTGTATGTTGTCCTTGGCTCCTTCCCATTCCCTGCTTCCTTGTCACCATGAACTGAGCAGCTTTACTCCACTACTGACTCTACCACACAATCCTTACCATAGACCCAGAAACAATGGAATCAAGTGATCATATACTGAAGCCTCTAAAACCCTGAGCTAAAATAATCACTTTCTCCTTTAAATGGATTTTCTCAGGTATGTTTTGGTCACAGTAACAGAAAATTTACCAATACAGACAGTATTCATATATGAAAAGAGTTTATTGTGGAAAATCTTGGAATAGCAGACAAGTCATAGCCCTGTTATTTTAACTGATACAAAACAAAACTAACATACCTGACAGAGCACTTTGTTCACACTCTCACAGGGCAAGTATGGACTAGTAAGTATGGACTATGTTCATCTTAAAGCCTTTTCTGATACTAGGGATTTGCTCATGTTCCAGTGGGATTGGAAAACATGCAGATGATTCAGAGATTCCTTCAGTGGATTGATACATCAAAAGCCAAACCCTCTAGGCAAGCAAAATTTCCCTTCTTCTTGGGACTTTTTCTGCTTTATATAATGTTGAAAGCTTCTGATGCATTAATTAGCAAATATTTCTCTTCCCATTTTAATTCAAATGTAAAATATGTATATAAAGGATATATCAAGTTTATATTATTGAGCATGTTTAACAATGCTATTTGAAATTATTGAAATGTGATCAGCATGCAAAATGAAAAAGACCTAGAGTTTATGATTAGTTAAATTCTTAATTTAGAGAAATGTCATAACATCTTAAAGAGCCAAGATATTTAAAGATCTTCCTAAAAGATCTTTAAAATATCTTTTATAGATCCGAGATCTATAAAAAAATCTTTCACAGTATTTACTTTGTCTCTAAACATCAAATTTTGAAACAACACTCAACTTTTATTGTTAGTTAAGTCATTCTTGCCAGTTAGAATAAAATTGGTACAGTTGTTTCCTAATTCTTCTAGACTTTGGACTCTGTCACCCCTCCCTATATTTTCTCTGCATTAATTTCAATCTCATCTATTTGTCTTTTGAAATACCTATCCATCTGGTTCTTTAGTAAGATCCAAATACTTCTATGAGTGAATTATTCCAGGCTGATAGGGGATCTATCTACAGTCCCAATGAGACCCCTCTGATGCCAGTTTTCTGCTTATCGATTTGCTATTGATAGACTTTACCAGTATTCTATATACCAGTGAAGATGTGGTCTCCTTGTACAATAAATGTTTGTTGAATTTTGACTTCTTGGAAACTTCCCAGATGGCCTACTGTGCTCGAGTCGATCTGACCCTACTTGGTGATGTTCCAGAGTTTCCAGGTGTCTGGTTTAGACAAAAAGAATATATCATTTCTGCAACTTAGGCAGTAAAAATATTAAATATGTGATTGTCAATTTTTCCAATTAAATAAATTATAAGATTATTGTACACCAGAAATTTTATACATGTAACTGCAATCTAATATAATTTAAAACTTTAAAATATTTTTGTTGTAAAGATACTGTACAGAGGGGTTACAGTTACATGAGTAAAATGAGAAAATTTCCCATTGATCATTGTTACCCCTCCGTTGTTTTTCCCTTACTATCCCTTCCCTCCCCACCTCCCCAACTCCTGCTTTCCACCCCACAAAAGAAATAGTTTTAATTGTATTTCTATCTCATGTATTTTTTAAAATCAAGGACTTAGATTTTTACCAAATAATCTATAAATCTTGCAGATACTATTTAACAAAGTGATCTAGCTTATTCTTCCTCTAAATTATCTATTCTACTCTTATACTTCTTAAAGTATGAGAGAATATAGAGCAGAAACATGAATCAGTTTGCCCCTTATAAATGACTTTAATAACAGGAACACTATTATCATAAACAAAATTACAATTAGTTCCTGCTTAATAGTTCGAGCACAGATTTAAAGAAAATGCCATGGGACTTGGCTACCAAGTATGAAGTTCTGAATGCAGTTGCCAATATAACCAGACAGAGAGGGGAGAAAAAGAGAAATAGAGACAGAGATAGAAGAAGAAAGAAGGAAGGAAGAAAGGAAGGAAAGAAGGAGGGAGGGAAGAATCAAAATGCAATGATTGATAATATTGCCACTCATAAAAGGAAAGTAAAACACTTTACCGGGCCCATGGGGAACCCTGTGCAACCACTGTGGAGAACAGTTTGGAGATTCCTCAGAAAACTAAACATAGAACTACCCTATAATCCAGTGATGATATTCTTTGACATTTATCCAAAAGATGTGAAGTCAGGATACAATAAAGACACTTTGCACAACTATGTTCATTGCTGCACTATTCAAAATAGCCAAGTTAGGGAAACAGCCTCCATGCCCTTCAATGGTATACATAGCTAAGATATGGAACCAACTCAGATGCCCCCTCAAGTAGATGAGTAGATCAAGAAAATGTGATATATATATATATATATATATATATATATATATATATGAATTCTGTGCTTCCATCAGAAAGAACAACACTGCCCCGTTTGCTAGGAAATAGAAAGACTTGGAAAAAAATTATATTAAGTGAAGTAAGCCAGGTCCAAAGAAACATAGGTCTCATGGTTTCCCTTATTTGCAATAACTAGTATACATTTAGGATAATCTTATATGACCATATAAGATGATGTTAAATGAAAACCCCAAGATATGGACACAAGAGGTCTTTTATTGTTATTGATTTAAATGTACCTTTTGATTTTATTTGTTGTTGTTGTGCTGGAAGTGGCACTGTGGCTCAAGTGGTAGAGCGCTGGCCTTGAGCTGAAGAGCTGAGGGACAGCGCCCAGGCCCAGAGTTCAAGTCCCCTTGACAAAAAAAAAAAAGAAAGAAAATTCCACCTGTCCAGGAATAATGTACAAATGAAGGTCTCCATTTTGGTACATTCACACATCCACATTGGTATGGGAGTTGTAGGCTTAGGATGTTGACTGATAATTTGGCAGTTACTCTTTTTCAGTGAAATGATCAGGGTAGATATGTATTGTTATGGTGATATCATAATTTTCATTTTTTTTTGTTTTTTTTTTGTCAGTCATGGGGCTTGAGCTCAGGTCCTGAGCACTGTCCCTGAGCTATTTTTCTCAAGGCTAGTGCTCTACCACTTTGAGCCACTGTGCCATTTCCAGTTTTCTGGTGGTTAATTGGAGATAAGAGTATCACAAACTATAGCCTGGCTTCTAACCACAATCTACTGAATAGTTAGGATTATAGGCATGAACCACCAGTGGCCAACTCATAATTTTCCTTTTGATGTTAGTATATTATCTTGCTTAACATTTTCACAATATCAAGTAAAAGCTTTTTGGCAAGAATAAATGAAAAATGAAAAAATAAAATAACATGCTTAAACTCTATTGGTAAGTCTTTTAAATTTAGAGTCTAAATACAAGTAAATGATAAAAACTGGCAGAGAAGATTTAAATATATTTTAGTGTTATGTTATCTAAAGGAGGCACATTTCAAATAAATCTATAGTGGCAGATTGAAAGGATGGTAGGAGTTATATTATGCATACATGCATCAAATGAAAGTAAATATTGCTTCATTAATATTAGAATTTATATCAAAGAAGATGGTAAGAGATATAGAAGAATATTATATAATGATAAAACAATCATTCTCCCCAAAAGAGTAGAAGTCCTAATGTGCATGAACTGAAGACAGGACCTAAATACACAAAGCAAAAACTGACAGAATTCAAAAGAGAGATAAGGGCTGAGAGTATAGCTCAGTTGTAGACTGCTTGCCTAGAATGTGCAAGTCCCTGGTTTTATCCACAATGTACACACACACACACACACACAGAGAAAAAGTAGTACAATCTTATGTGAAGATTTTAATACCTCTTTTTAAATAAATGATAAAAAACTAGACAAAAAAGTTAACAAATTCAGGGGCTGGGAAGGTGGCTCAGTGGTAGAGCGCTTGCCTTGCATGCCTGAAGCCCTGGGTTCGATTCCTCAGCACCACATAAGCAGGGGGGAAAAAGCCGGAAGTGGCGCTGTGGCTCAAGTGGTAGAGCGCTAGCTTTGAGCTGAAGAGCTGAGGGACAGTGCCCAGGCCCAGAGTTAAGGCCCCACGACTGGACCCCCCCCCAAAAAAGTTAACAGATTCAGTGAGTCAACAGCATGTAGTCAACATTTAGAGTATTCTGTACAACAAAAGCAGAACGTACATTCTTTTCAAGTACCCACAGAACACATCACATTTCGTATATCCTGTGCCAAAAACTAATATAAACAGATCTACAAAAGGAAATCATACAGAAAGTTTTTCCAATCAAAATGAAAAAAAGATATCAATGACAAAAACTTCTAAATACTTGTAAACTAAACAGAATGCCTCTATGAATATATGAATCAATGTAGAATTCTTTAAGGAAAGAATATGTATAGAGAACTGAATGATGATGGAAATATACCAAAAGATACAGAACATAATTTAAGAAATCCTAAAAGGATATTTACAATATTAAATTAAAATTTAAATTTTTTTCTCAAATCAATAATCTGAGCTCTTGCTTCAGTATAAAATAGATAATGGAAATAGACTTACAGAATTAATAAAGCTGATTTTTGTTTGGGGGGGGTCTGGTCGTGGGGCCTGAACTCTGGGCCTGGGCGTTGTCCCTCAGTTCTTCAGCTCAAGACTAGTGCTCTACCACTTGAGCCACAGCACCACTTCCGGTTTTTTTCTTTTTGCTTATGTGGTGCTGAGGAATTGAACCCAGGGCCTCAGGCATGCAAGGCAAACGCTCTACCACTGAGCCAACTTCCCAGCCCTAAAGCTGAATTTTTAATGTAATATTTTCCTCCAAATTAGTCACTTGTTTTACTGAAGTCCACTAAACTTTGAAGTAAGACATTAAAATAATCCTTATTTGTATATGAAGTGATTATGTACAAAATACTAAGGACTCCACAAAACACTCCTATAACCAATAAATAAGTTTAGCAAGGTTATAGGATTAGCTAGACATATAAAAACAATTATATATATTTGTAATTTGTATGCATATATAAATGTATATGTATATATGTAGCTTATGAGTATATATAATATATCCTAACAATGAACACATGAACTTAAATTTTTAATGTAATGTCATTTGCAATTGCCCAACGAAAATATAAAGCAGGTGTTGATTTAATAAAACATGCATAGAACATGAACGCACAGAAGCACACAATGCTGAGAAATGAAGTAAGTTTAAATAAATGGATATAAATACTGTATCAATGGATTGGAAGACACAACATCATAAAGACTCTCAACAAATTGAGACCCAGACTTAATAAACAAAACAATTTCAGCAAAGAGTTGGAGATGTAGGTCAATGGTTTGATTGTTTGATTGTCAACATGGCAAGATTATTTTTAAATACCCGCACAATTTTTTGTAGATATAAACATGATTAATCTAAAACTAGTATAGAAAGACAAAGTAACTAGAATAAATAAAAGAATTTTGAAGAAGAAAAGAATGGCCTGGAAGGAATCCATGTACGCAATTCCAAGACTTAGTGAATAGCTAAATGTATTAGTTTCCTATTGCTGCTGAAGCAAATTAACACAGTCAGTGGATTTAAACAATAAGAATAATTTCATTATGTTTAAGCTCCAAAAGTTAGAGGTCTTAAATCAATGTCACTAAGCCATTGATAAGACCATACAATTTTTAGAGTCTCTTGGTCAGAATCTATTTCCTTTCCTTTTTTAGCCACTTGTGTTCTTTGGCTGTGGTTACAATGTCATCACTCTTATTTCTACTTCCATTACCAAATCTCTTCTCTTTAACCAGTCATCCTGTCTCCTGGGAAATCCAGGATAATCTCATCTCAAGAGCCTTTATCACATCACCCACAACTTTTCAATCTGCCACACTATAGTAATCAACAATGTCTGGTATGTTTTGGGTGTGATGGCACATGCCTGTTATTCCACACTTGAAAAGTGGATACAGGAGGAGCTCTAGGTTATGAATCTGAGTACATAGTGAGATCTTGTCTCAAAAACAAAAAAAGGAAGAAAAAACTACAACACACACACTCATAGACACAAAAAGAGTACGTGGTGTTGGCGGAGAGATCAATAGAACAGAGCAGAAAAAAAACATGGCCTATTTACTTTTGGCAAAGGAACAAAAGCAGTTCAATGGAGGAAAGTGTTTTCAATGTGGTAATAGAGTACCTGAACATACAAAAATCTAACCACAACTTAATTTTTATACTTGATGTAAATGTTAACTCAAAATAGATAATATATATACATATATATGTTTAAAATATAAATCTATTAAAAAACTTTAGAAGAAAACATAGGACAAATCCTAGTGGTTAGGGTTAACTCATAGTTTTTTTATGACAAAATCATAATTCATCAAGTGAAAAATATGTAGACTTCATCGAAACTAAAAGCTTTTATACCAAAAAGACCTCATGAAGATAATTGAAAAGTAAGAAAATATTCACAAACCATATGTTGAACTATGATTAGTATTTAGAATGTATAAAAAATTCTCAAACCTTAAAGTAAAAAAAAAGGGAAATAACAAAATGCTGAAACAAAGATACAGGCTGACCCATTGTAACAATGTGATGTACAAGACACTATGTATCCCATGGTTTCCCTTATTTGCAATATCTAGTGTATGTCTGAGTCAAGCAGAAAAGGTCAGATAAGGTGGTGTTAGGGAAATGAACCCTAAGATACACAAATGTTTTTTTTTCTTTCATGTAATTGTTTCTAACGCATTTATAAGATTATTTCTTTGTTGCTTTGTATGTCCCTCCCCCACAGTATAACCCCTGTTTTCACTGTATTTGATGTCAGTATAATTTGTGGAGGGGAAGGGGAAAAACAAGTCATTTAAATAAGGATACAGGTGGACCTGTTGCAGCAATGAGAAGTACAAGTCATTATGTCGAAAATGAACTTTACAACTTTGGTGTGGGGGGCGGGGAGGATTGGGTGGGGGGGGCTAGGGGAGGCTGGAAAGGGATGTGAAGGGTAAACAAAGGAGGCTACAATGCTTGATAAGAAATGTACTCATTATCTTGCCCATGTAATTGTAACCCCTCTGTACAGTATTTTCACAATAAAAAATAAATTTAAAAAAAAGACACTATGTAGAAAATGAACTTTACAACTTGGGGGGTGGGGAGAGGGGAGTTAGAGAAATGGGAAAGGAAGGGATGGTAGGGGGGAAAACAAAGGAGGAGGTAACAATGTCGATAGGAAATGTACTCATTACCTTACTCATGTAACTATAACCCCTCTGTTCACTATTTTTACAATAAAAATATAAAAAACCCAAAAAACAAAAAACAAGAAATGAGAAAAAGACATGAAGAGATGCTTCATGAAAAGTTATTTAGTAAGTGGGCTCATGAAAAGTTATTTAGTACCACTAGTCACTAGGAAAATGAAAATTAAACTCACAGTG
The DNA here is from genome assembly GCF_000151885.1 of Dipodomys ordii. Classification (NCBI taxonomy): domain Eukaryota; kingdom Metazoa; phylum Chordata; class Mammalia; order Rodentia; family Heteromyidae; genus Dipodomys; species Dipodomys ordii. Next base: position 4,822,607 of record NW_012267304.1, read on the forward strand.
ACATAACATATCTATCAGAATGATTAAAATTTAAGGATGACATCAAATGCTGGTGGGAATATGGAGAAACTACATCCCTTGTACATAGATGGTGAAAAAACTAAAATGCAGAAACTCTAGGAAACACTTTGGTAGTTTTTTACAAAACTAAATTACAAGTACCATATAACCTAGCAATTTCACTCCTGGATATTTGTCTCAGATAAATGAAGACTGAAATTCCCACAAAAGCATGGAGACAAATGTTTATAACAGCTTTATTCACAATAGCACTATGCTGGGAACAGTACTCAGTGAGTGACTGTTTAAACTCTCTGTAGTGATGTATACCATGGGAATACTATTCAGGCTCTAGCTATTGATACACACAGCAACCTAGATGAATCTCCAGATAATTGTGATGAATGAGAATAGCTAACCCCAAAAGGTTTTATCCTGTATGGTTCCATTTATACAGCATTAATTTTCTTTTTGGCTTTTAGTTTTTGAGATAGATTGTACTTTGTAACCCTAACTGATCTGGAACTCACAATCTTCCTGCCTCAGCATCCCAAGTGCAAGGATTAGAAGGGCATGTCACTCTGCCTGACTAAATGACATCCTAAAAATGACAAAGTTTTAAAAATGGATAAGTTTAGTGGTTGCCAGTGGTTAAAGAGAGAGTTGGAGGAGGGAGGGAAGTAGGTATGGTTACAGTAGGAAAACATAAAAGGTCCTTATGACAAGAAAAATGTTGTCTTTTTTGTTTTTTTTTCAGAATCAATTTTTTTATTGTGAAAATACCGTACAGAAGGGTTACAATTACATGAGCAAGATAATGAGTACATTTCTTATCAAGCTTTGTTGCCTCCTCCTTTGTTTCCCCTTCCCATCCCTTCCCATCTCCTCCCCAACCCCCACCTCCCACCAAAGTTATAAAGTTCGTTTTTCGACACAACATCTTGTACATCTCATTGTTGCAATGGGTCCACCTGTATACCTATTTAAACAATTTGTTTTTTTCCCTTCCCCTCCACAAAGTATACCAACATCAAATACAGTGAAAAACAGGGGTTATACGGTAGGGGAGGGACATACAAAGCAACAAAGAAATCATCTAATAATATGTTAGAAAAAATAGCAAGAAAGAAAAAACATTTGAATCTTTATCTTGGGGTTCATTTCGCCTAACATCAACTTATCTGACCATTTCTGCTTGTCTCAGACATATGCTAGTTATTGCAAATAAGGGAAACCATGGGACCTATGTTTCTTTGGGCCTGGCTTACTTCACTTAATATAATTTTTTCCAAGTCTGTCCATTTCCTAACAAATGGGGCAATGTCATTCTTTCTGATCATAGAATTCCATTGTGTATATATACCACATTTTCTTGATCCATTCATCTACTGAGGGGCATCTGGGTTGGTTCCATATCTTAGCTATGATAAATAATGCTGCAATAAACATAGTTGTGCTGGAAACTATCGATCTTAACTTCCTGGTTGACACAGCTCTATAGTTTGCAGTTTTGCCATTGGGTAAAAGCTGCAGGGAATTTATCCATATTATTTCTCACAACTGCATGTGAAACTATCCTTACACCAAAAGTAAAAGTTATATTTTTAAAATGAATAAATAAGAGACTAGAATCTATGAATAAAATAGGAATCCATAGGGCCTGAAGGTAATAATTTCATAGTAGATGAATTTAGGGTGTGCTTAGGATGTACAGGGCCCTGGGGTTCATTCCAAGTGCCATAATAACAAAACAGAATGGAAGCAAAAATCCCTACAGATTCAAATAAACAAAAAGTGCTGCTCAAAGATTTGTTTGTTTGTTTGGATGCCTCCCAGAATCAAGAAGGAAAATGCCTACTCCAAGATGGGAGGAAAATACTTTCTAAACGTGTAACAGGAAGTCATCGGGGAGCATAAGCTCTGCATAATACTATTCTCAGAACAGTTGTGTGCCCAGGGATTTATGCTTCAGCAAAGCAAATGGCACAGGGCTGTTTAATGTGCAAAAAGGCCTCAAGGGGACTGCTTCAAGGAGGGAAGGAGAAACCCAGGTTTAAGATCTTTCCGAAGCATTGGAATTGATGATCTCCTTTATGCTGGCAGGCCTTCTGGTCTTTTAAAACCAAAGAGAAGTTTCTCTCTTCAGCCCTGTCAATTCTTAGACAACAAGAATTGCTGACCCAGACCCCACTGCTACAGTTTGCAGCGCATCCACACTGTTTGGAAGATCATATCCTGATCTAGACTTGGAGTAGAGAAAACTTGAGCCTTCTTGGGAGGGACCTCATTGGGTGTTGCTCACTAGCGTAATAGCAGTACTTATAAACAAGAAGGTATGGACTCACTACACCCAGGTGAAGTGAGCTCCCAAGGAACTAATTGCTATCAGTATTGCCCAGACTTTCCCTCCTATCATTTTTTCAAGTCTACTGACTTTTATTTAATTTCTTTTTTAATTTAATTTATTGTCAAGGTGATCTACAGAGGGGTTATAGTTACATACATAAGGGTGTGAGCACATTTCTTGTCAAACTTGTTACCCCCTCTCTCATTTTTTCCCACTTTCCCTTTCCCCAACCCCACCCAAATGTACAGTTCATTTACAAAATATTGTCTTGTGAGTATCACTATTGCATTGGTTCACCTTTTGTCCTTTGTCTCACCATTTTGTTGTGTCCCTTCCTATGGGAGATATACATACGTGTGTGTGTGTGTGTGTATATATATATATATATATATATATATATATATATATATGAAATTCTATGCTTCCATCAAAAAGAATGACATGACCCCATTCATAAGGAAATGCAAAGACTTGGAAAAAATTATATTAAGTGAAGTAAGCCAGACCCAAAGAAACATAGATTCCCATGGTTTCCCTTATTTTCAACAACTAATATAGGTCTAGGACAAGCAGAAAAGGTCAAAAGCTATGTACAAATGACCATCTAAAATGATGCTAAGTGAAATGAACCCCAACATAGGGACACAAGAGGTTTCATCTTTCTTGCTGTTGTTTTTAATGTACTTATAATGTACTGTGTGTTTATTTTGTTTCTTTTGTATGTTCTTCCCTAAGGGCATAACCCCTGTTTTCACTGTATTTGATTCTGGTGTCCTGCATCTTGTATATACATTTTTCTAATAGGGAAGGGAGGGAAATAACAAAATGCTGAAAAAAGGATACAGGTTGATCCATTGTAACAATGAGAATTATAAGACAATATGTTGAAAATGAACTTTACAGCTTGGGCTTGGTGGAGGGAGAAGTTGGGGAAGTGGGGAGGGAAGGTATGGTAGGGGAAAAACAAAGGAGGGGGTAACAATGCTAGATAGGAAATGTACTCATTATGTTACTCATGTAACTGTAACTCTTTCGTACAGTATCTTTACAATAAATATATATATTAAAAATTATCTTTAAGTAGTTACAAAGGAGTTGCTATTTAACAAAGCAGTTTTTGAATACAGTATATCTTGATCAATGTCTTCCTTTTCATCATTCTCACCCATTCCCCCCACTTACCCCTTCCGTCACTCTTCGTACTTCCGTAAACTATCCATTGAATTTTGTCTGTGTTTCTTCTTCTTCTCTTCATTTGTCTACCTTTTCCTCTTGACTCCATTCCATCCCTTTTGAGTACTTACTTCCTGTTATGTTGCTGAACTTTGATTGAGGTTTTCTAATGACATACTGTTTGAGACCTCCCTTTTGTATACACTTGCACATTACTCAATGTATTTATTTGTTTGTAAACTAAATCTAGCTTCCAAATATAAGGGAAAACATGGATTTTTAGTCTCTCTGGGCCTGTGATACACCAATTCCACTCTTGGACATTTACTCAAAAGATTACAAACCAAGATACAGTAAAGACGCCAGCACAACCATGTTTATTGCAGCAGTATTCAGATGCCCCTGAATGGATGAATGGATCAAGAAAATGTATTATACACAATGGAATTTTACTCATCAATTAGAAAGGAAGGACTTTTGAAATGTAAGGTTTTGTTTTAATTGGTTGTCCCAAAATAGAAGAGGAACTAAGATGCATGTCAGATTGTTTAAGAAAGTAACAGAAGGTATATGTTTTGAGATTACTTGTATACTGTTAATCTCATCTCGAAGTCTTTTAATGATCACTTTAAGTAAATATATCCTACCCTCTTAAAACTAGACAGCTGTGAGCAAAGTGTGAATCTGAGCTCAGCCAATCAGAGCAGAAGAGCAGAGTCTGCTGCAATTGGGATAAAAAGGGTGCAGCCTGCCTGTTCTGCTTGCTTGATTGCCAGATTTTGGCTGAAGTAAATTTTGTCTTTCAGAGAAAAAAATCATAGTAGTCCTTTCCCCTTCCTCACCATCCAGTCACATTTCTCAGCACTTTCAACACATTTCGCTGAGCTCTTTTATTTGCCTACCTGTTTCTATGTGTAATCTATAAGCATATATCATTATTTTTATGAGTTTTTGCCTCACCAGATGACTTCCAATTGTGATTATGTGAGCATTTCTACTACTCTAACTCATTCTGGTAAATCAAACCTTAACATTGGTTTTAAAAAAAAACTTCTATATTTGAACCAAATACATTCAATAATTGTCTACTTTCTCACATGCTTTTTGTGTGTTGGTCCTGGGTTTGAACTTCTGGGCCTGGATGCTGTCCCTATGTTTTTTTGTTCAAGGCTAGCACTCTACCACTGAGCTACATTTCTACTTCCAGCTTTTTGGCAGTTAGTTATACATAAATGGGTCACAGACTTTCCTGCCCTAACTGGCTTTGAATAGCAATTCTCAGATCTCAGTCTCCTAAGTAACTAGGATTACAGGCATTAGCCATCAATGCCCAGCTCATAGACTACTTTGGTTTTTCAAAAAGTTCTTAGAGTTAAGTGGTCTTTTTTTCATTTCCTTGGTTTGCTATTGTTGCTGCTTATTTTCTTTTTTTGCGTTTTTATTTTAATTTTATTGCCAAGGTGATGTACAGCAGGGTAACAGTTTCATAAGTAAGGTAGCGAGTACATTTCTTGTCGAACTTGTTACTCCCTCCATCATTTTTCTCCCTCTTATCCTCCCCCAACACTCCTAAGTTGTATAGATCATTTCTAACATAATATCTTGTGAGTATCACTGTTGCATTGGTTCTCCCTTTATTTTCATTTTTTAAAAAGGGTCTTGTTATATAGGTCACACTGGCTTCAAACTCAGGGTCCTCCTTCCTCAGATTCCCAAGTTCTGGGGCTTTTTAAGTATGTGCCATTGTGTCTAGCTTGTTAGATTTTATGTACCTACCAAACTACCTCATGAGGCTGGTCTATGTGTACCAAGACTTTTTCCAACCTTTCTAAGTTTATGAGAAAACATACCACATCTATTTCATTTATTGGAAATTTTCTTCACAAAACTGCCTATCTGTTATTTGCCTCTTAGGAACTGAACTGGTTGTTTCTAAAACTTGCTACATAGCTGTTACCCTGGAACTTCCAAATAGGACCTTGCAATGTTGGTGCCTTGATAAGTAGACCCGATATTTTTTTTTCTTGATTTTCTATCCCAGTTTGTTTTCAAAAATATTATGGTAGCTACAGACAAAAAAATGAGAGATTGGGCTGGGAAGGTGGCTCAGTGGTAGAGTGCTTGCCTCGCATGCACGGGGCCCTGGGCTCGATTCCTCAGTACCACATAAGCAGAAAAAGCCGGAAGTGGCGCTGTGGCTCCAGTGGTAGAGCGCTAGCCTTGAGCTGAAGAGCTGAGGGACAGCACCCAGGCCCAGAATTCAGGTCCCATGACTGGCAAAAAAAAAAAGAATGAGAGACATAATTCAATTATTTTTTATCTTTGCATAGAACATAGGACAACATAATTTTCTTGTAGAGACCTGAAAGTATTCTTTCACTGTCTCCAGGCTTCTAGTGTTGAGGCTACAAATTTCAATGCTGTTCTGATTCCCATTCTTTATTCGAAAGAGATGGAATGTAGATAAGTAATAACAAACTATAGAGATTTAAATAGCATAAAATAATAATATAAAGAACTGTGCGGTTAAACATAAAAACAGATGAATGGCATCTTTTATAGGAAAGTATGTCACTAAGATCTTTTTATGAATAAACAATGAATTTTAAACAAAACAATCCCAGATACAATTTGAATTACAGTTAAAAGCTTCCCCTCATTGCAGAGCTCAACTGTTAGATTTTTGCTATAATTTCTATATAGAAAGCTTCCAAAGTTCATTTTATGAATCTGGTATAATCTTTATTTTTCACTTGCTGGTGATGAAATTCAAGGTCTTGTGCATATTAGACAAGTACTTTACTACTGAGCTAAGCCTCAAGCCCAGAATCTATTATAATATTGCTTTCCAAACCAGTAAGAACACAAGAGGAATAATTGTAAAACACCCAAATGTAATATAAAAATTCAAAACATAGCTTGGCTCCAGACGTTCCCATCTGTAATCTCAGCTACTCAGGAGGCTGAAGTCCAGATGATTGGGCTTTGCAGTTTGCCCAGGCAGAAAAGCTCACAAAAATTTACCTGCAAAATAACCAGCAAAAAGCCAAGCTGAGTTGAGCACTAATGGCTCACAGTTGTAATCTAGCTATGCAGGAGGATGAGATCTGAAGATCACTATTGAAAGCTAGCCCAGGCAGGAAAGTCAATGAAATTCTTTTTTTGTTTCCTCCAAGATGTGCACTTTTATTGAACTGGTCTCAAGTCAGTGTACAGGGGATATGAAACTCTTATCTCCAATTAAACCCCACAAAACCAGAAGTGGAACTGTGGCTCAAAGTGGTAGAGCTCTAACCTTGAGCAAAAAAGTTTAGGAACAGTGCCCAGGCTCTGAGTTCAAGCCCCACAACCAACTAAACGAAGCCAGACTGGATGTATGGCTCAAGTGGTAGAGTGCTAGCCAAGCAAGCACAAGGCACCCAGTTTAAACTCCAATACTCACAAAAAAATACAAAATAAAATTATAATGAATTCATTTCAGTAAAGTCTTCTAGAATGTACATCATGAGCAAGTAGAGTTCATTTTAAGAATATAAGGATGTTGCAGCATAAAGTTGACCAACATAATTACCACATTAGCAAATTAATAGATGCAGAAAGTAGTTCTTAATAAAATTCAATGCTTATTTATGATTTTTAAAAAAGTTTGGAAGCCATGTGCTGATGGTTCACACCTGTAACCTTAGCCTACTGAGGAGGCTGTGATTCAAAGCCATCCTAGGTGGGAAAGTCTGTGAGACTCTTTTTTAAAAAAAAATTTCTATTGTGAAAATACCATAAAGAGGGGTTACAATTACATGGGCAAGGTAATGAGTACATTTCTTATCAAGCATTGTTGCCTCCTCCTTTGTTTCCCCTTCCCATCCCTTCCCATCTCTTCCCGCCCCCCCCCCACCGGCCAAAGTTGTAAAGTTCTTTTTTCGACATAATGACTTGTACACCTCATTGTTGCAATGGGCCCACCTGATGTTGGTATACCAACATCAAATACAGTGAAAACAGGGTTATACCATGGGAGAGGGACATACAAAGCAACAAAGAAATCATCTTATAAATATGTTAGAAACAATCGCAAGAAAGAGAAAAATATTTGAATACTTATCTCGGGGTTCATTTCACTTAACATCAACTTATCTGACCTTTTCTGCTTGTCTCAGACATTTACTTGTTATTGCAAATAAGTGAAACCATAGGACCTATGTTTCTTTGGGTCTGGCTTACTTTATCTCAAATTTACCAGCAAAATGCTGCAAGTGGAGCGGTGGCTCAAGTGGTAGTTTTCAGTTACTTGCAGAAAATGTCCAATAAGAGCTTGAGGCCTTGCAGTCAGCCCAAGTCCTGAGGAGGACACACGTGCACGCACGCATGCACGCACACACACTTTCAGGAAACTAGGAATTGAATTACATTTTTATTTAACCTGATTCAAGATATCAATCCGAAACTTAAATATCATATTTAGTGCCAAAAAATTAGAGATTTTCTCACTGAAAAAAGAAAACAGATGATAACAACAGCTATGATTGCCTGTGCTCCTTGTTGCTTCTTTTTATAAGATCATCCTTACTGTGTGGTGTGTCACAATTGTGGTAGTCAACTTTTTAATGCTTTTACATGAAAACAATTATGATCGAATTTATACTTGTTTCCTGTTTGCTTTGTTCACCATAGCTCTGATTTAGTCAAAGCTTAATAAGAAACATATCAATTAATGTTGGTTATTAGAAATCTATGAACCTATTTTATAATGATCCTTCCTTCATGCTATTTCTAGGAATACAACTCAGTAAGAAGATTGTCTGAAGTGAGAGTTTAAAGTTAATTAAATTAGACTAGCAGTCTTCTTTCTTAGTGTCTTGTAATCATGAAAAAAGAAACCAAGCTCTCAAGATTGGAACGTCACAGAACTATCCTTATTTGCCATATCACCTACTACTTTACATTTCTGTAACTTACAGGGTCCTACATAGGTTTCTCTTCTCATATGCCAAATGTTTTTAAGTATCATAACAATAACAGTAATAAAATAATAATAAAAATTGTGTCTAAGTTTTGCACATTTAAAATGTGTCGGCGGTCTATCTGAATTTCCTATGTCAGCTCATTTGATCCTAGAAAGTCAATTGTAAATTATTTGTTCTGATTTTGCAGGCACTGATTTTGCTTAACTTAATTACCTACAATTTGATCTCCTGAGGCTGAAATCTGAAGCCTGAAGCATCGAAAGGTACTAACACTAGTAAGTTGTTAAGTTGTTACGTGACCATTAAACCATGTCTCTAGCCCCCTTAAGTAAAAACAGGAAAATTTATCCAAATTGTTTAGCGAGGCTTATTAAAATTTAAATATGTATATATTTATTGTAAAGATACTGTACAGAGGGGTTACAGTTAAATGAGCAAGGTAATGAGCCCATTTCCTATCGAGCATTGTTACCTGCTCTTTTTTTTCCCCCTACCATCCCTTTCCTACCCACCTCCCCAACTACTCCCTCCTCCTCCCCCCCCACAAAGTTGTAAAGTTCGTTTTCAAGTTAGCATCCTGTACATCTTATTGTTACAATGGGTCATCCTGTATCCTTATTTTAGCATTTTGTTATTTTTCTTTCCCTCCCAAAATTAGGAAAATGTATATACAAGATGCAGGACACTGGAATCAAATACAGTGACAATAGGAGTTGTACCATGGGGGAAGAACATAAAAAGAAACAAAAAAATCACATAGTGCATTATAAATATATTAAAAAGAACAAGGAAGATAAAATCTCTTGTGTCCCTATCTTGGGGTTCATTTCACTTAGCATCAGGTTATATGGTCATATGTACATAGCTTTTGACCTCTTCTGCTTGTCCTAAACATATTTAGTGAGTTTTTTTTTGTTTCAATGCTGTCATTTGTTTTCAAAGGAGATGGTGTGGCCCTAAAAAGATGATGAATGAAATCCTGCCAGTCAGCCATCTTTTGAGGTTCCACATTTGATTCTGTGTACTGGAAGTAAAGAATTTTGGAGAAAGTTTTAGAGGATCAAAGCAAGCTTTCAAAGAGAGTAGGTATCTGATAGGTTTGCTTCATTTCCATCCTCTTGAACTTGCCTTCCATTCCTTTTTCTATCTCATTTTGGGCAGCCTTGGGGCTTAATCCAAAGTTTTAGCTCTTAGAATTGCTGTTCTTCAAATATGTTTATTTAAAAAAGTCATTTTACTAGGCTTAAATACAACTCAAATTTGCCTCTTGGATTACTTTCTCCTCTTTCTGCTCCAGATAAACACTTCAATTACTCCAAAAACAAAAGCAAAGCAAATTGAATGAGGAGAAATATGGACAAAAAGTTTGGCTCACATGAAGGCTCACAACAGCAGCAACCCATGGAGATGTCACCTCCAGTGCAGAATCTGCCACTTGAAAATAATCCTCCCACCAAATATCCTGGGGTAACCATGTGGCAGGAACATGTAGGCCAAAATAAGGATGATGAAATGGGGAAAATGTCTTTAAGTTTGTGTTTGAGTGAAGAGGCGAAAGGCGTGAGCTCAGATGAGCCCCTGGTTCTGGTTCGTACTAATTCATCCAAAGAGGTGTCCTCTGCTACTAAGGGCAGAAAGGAAGGAGGAAAGAAAGGGAGTTGTAAAAGAAGGAATAGGAAGGAAAGGAAGACTGTGCATTTTGCTTTGCCTGTGACACTGAGAATTAGGTCATATTCTGCATCCGCATATCTGGGTCAGCCTTCTGAAACGAGGGCTTTGTCAGGTGCTAATAATGTAGGGCAAGCAAACAAGGAACAAGGGAGGCCTGTGAGAAGGGAAGAACATTAGCTATTGCTCAGTTTCAGAAGGAACGTGGTGGTACCTTGCAGCTAAAAGCAAGTCCAGTTCAGCACCTTCTTGGAGGGACCTCTGGGGAAGACAAGGAGGAGAATAAGGGAAAGCAGAAAATCATACAAAAATGGAGAAAGGGAAAAAAATGCTCCTGGTCCTTTGCCCCTGATAGTCATGGCTTAGGCATCATTCTCCAGGCCCTTTCCAGTACATACCACTTCTACAATGTCTTCCCCAGTCATCAGAGATGGGGCCAGCGTGAGACCTAAAACTAGAAGTCATAAAAGTGAGAAGGGTCCTACATCGGTCACTACCTGGACTCCAGGTACACATATACATACTAGTGTTCTAGGCAAATGGGTAGCTCCATAGCAGGCCTCACTGAAGTAGGCGGGCTCTGTTGCCAACTGTGAGGGAAAGATTAGGAAGAAGAGCAGACACAGAAGGATGAATAGAAAGAGTCTTGGCACATCCCTAGCCTCTACCAGTATAAACATTGGCATAATTCATAGTAGTAGACCCCATACTGACACATTTCTTGGGCAGGAAATCAGGTTCTAAGTGGAGAAGAGTAGTGGAAGTATCAAGTCTCTTGTTTATTGACCTAGTAGCACATAGGTTAGAACCCACTTCTCAGCAACAACTTCTTTGCAGACTGCACTAAGGGACTATCTTGTCTAAAAGTAACCTTCAAGAGCTGATCATAGCTAGTAAGAAGCCTAAGAGGGGAAAGCAGGAAATGCTGAACTGTGGAGTTCATCCTCCAATCCCATCAGGGTTGGAGAAATGCAAAGAAAGATATAAGGGATTGGAAATATACTATGAGGAACTTTCCTAGGAAAGTTAATTGTTACTGTGGGGAGTTCAGCTCACCAAAGAGGTTGGAGAGGATAGAGGCTCTGCCCTTAGGCCAAAGATGATGTCTGTCTCATTAATTCAAAGAAGACAATGCAGAGAACATACTAAGAAAGAGCTGAGGCTCAGATTGTATGGATGGGCAAATATAGAGGCTTTTAAGGTGTGGAAGAGAAAAGAAAGGGAACTAAGGATCAGTCTGAGTCCTGGAAAGTCAATTGTCTAAATTGTCTACAGAGTAGAAAATCTCCCCTATATTTTGTAGTAATATCAAAATTTCAGTTTTAATCGGTAATTTATCTCCTAATTAAATTTAAGTTCATTAGCAGATACAAAGAAGCAAAAACTTCTCTTTTGTCCATCATTTCTTATGAGTTCTGCAGTAGTGTTGAAAAAGGTATTTTGTTTATGGGTGACACCTGGTATCATGACTTTCGATTATAAACTGAATGTTGGGAGCCGACAGTAAAGCTCCAAGGTCATCTTGACCCTTGTGCTCACTTGAAGGCATATACTAGGAACTGGCTTTCATGAAAAATACCAGGTGTCCCGGTTTGCCTTGCTATGTCTGTAGAGTTTGTTTTACTTTCTATCAGTTGACCTTGTCTTGTTTCTTTCTGCACCCTTGTTTTTATTAAAGACTTTTCTTGCTTTTCTACACTATGGGGACCTTAGGTTACCTCTTGACTTCTAATAGTATAAATAAGGAGAGTTAAAAATAAACGGGGCTGCAGTCTTGAGCTGCAGACCTCCGGACCCCATCCTTTTTCTTATGTCTTTATTTTTCTGTCCTCGCCCCCTAAATCAGGAGTCCCTTTCGTTGCCGGCTGGTTCCGGCAAGCGGTGCCCGAACAGGGACCTGAAAACCTGGGATCAAGGCAGAGGACCCTGCTAAGGTAAGAGGACGAGTCCGGAAAAAGAGCGGATGATAGTATAGTCGGGAGTAATAAATTATGGGGCAAGGAAACAGCCGCACGTTATACGTGCAGGCTCTCAAGGGTATGCTTCAAGCTCTAGGAGTGAAAGTTAGACAGAGTCAGTTAGAATGTTTCTTTCACTTTGTTAAGTAAGTATACCTCTGGTTCCAGGAGGAAGGAACCATTAGTTTTAAAACTTAAAAAAAAAATTTTTTTTTGGAAAAAATGATTCAGGGACACCATGATGCAAAAGGCCTGTAAGTTAAAACATTGCTGCTTTGTAATTGTCTGGTATCTGTGTAGCCTGCAGATTCTGTATTGGGGTTGGCAAGAGTCTTGACGGACTCGCTATAAGACAACCAACTGGGCCGGTGGGAGATGTCCCCCGGATCCCCATCAGGGTAAACTATCCACTAGTGCGGACATTTGGGCCTGTATGCAGTCCGGCACTTTCTGTCTGACAGTCTGCAAGGTGCATGCTATAAATGTGTTTTTTCTCAATATTTGTGTGTATGTATTTTGGAATTCTTGGAATGTTTCTTCTCTCAGATTCATCCTGATGCAAGAGCCCGGAGGAGACTGGCTAACACCCCCTCAATATCTGTTTCTCTCTAGCTCCTTCTTTTTTACTTACACTTTATACTGACCTCCCTTTCTACCCTTCACTGACACCTCCTCCACCCTCTCTGATTCCAGATGTAGGGGAGTGGTGGGGGGTGAAAAACATGGAGGATCTAACAGTAACTTAAAAGGGCCAGCAGGGAGAACTCACAGCCTGATGAAACTGCCACTGACCACCTGCAAGTGACACCAGCAAGATCTTAGCCTCAGGCCTTGGCCCAGGGGGTCTGAGTATGGGGGAGAACCTGTCAGTCTGAGGGGACGGCCGCTAGGGACTTCTTTCCCTTGCCCCAAGATGACTGGCAATTCTCCTCCACCTTGGAAGGCCCCTGGGTCAACATTTACAGGATTCTAAAAGAAAAATCCTCCAGAGGTGAGTAGAGGGGGTTTGAGTCCCCTGGTAAGTGGGTTTGAGTCCCACTTGTGAATGGTGGTGAGATGTTGCCCCACTTACTGAGACCTGATTTTGTCTTTGTGGCCACTTGTCTGTCTTGTCTACTTCAGTGTGTTTTCTGTTACATTTTCTGAGATAGGGATAAACTGGGGGCCCATTAGCCCCCAACTCAGCCTTTGGTTGTTGTCTTGTCTAGTTATGTTTTAGAACTGGTTCCAGTTTTAAATGTACGTACAACTGATTTTGATTTTTGCGCGCTTTAAGATCTGTGTGTGTTTTGTATGTGTTTGTGAACATGTTCAAGATAAAAATTATCAGCATGCTGTAACAATTGGGTGAGTTTAAGTTTAAAATTCAAAAGATTATGAGGTTTGGACATTACCAAAAATTTTCAAGAATTTTCACATTGTTTTAAATGACTTTTTAAAGATTCTTTAACTTAAAAAAAATCTGGTATTTTAAAATGCATAAGGCTGTTTTCACTGTACTCAAGTTATCTGGCCTAACAAAAATGCATTGGCTGTTTAAAATTTAGTTCCCTTGGCTAAAATTTGGGGATAAATATTAAAAGTTTAAATACAAAAGTTTGTTTAACACTGTCAAAGACATTACCTGTTCTGTCTGTCTAAAACTGTGTATTTTCATTCAAAAACCAAGAGATAAGAAAAGGAAAAAACTTAAAAGCCAACAAAAGACCTACCTTTAGGGGTAAGAGGTACACAGGTAAAAGTGCAGTTCAGCTGGTCATACATGGTGGGATGGGCCATGGGAAGAGTCCACGCATGGTGAAAGAGGACAAGCTGGCACAAACACAGTTCATCTAACCCTAAAGAGTGAGATTAGGTGCATGCCCATTCCACAGGAGGGGCAAAGTGGCCCAGCTTTGTTCTGTCCTTTTTCTCTACAGATAAATACTAGAAACATGATGGTAAAAATTAGTGATGTGACGATCTGATTAGTATTGCTAAAACTGCCCCTTGGACTTAAAAAGAGGGTTAAAAAATGTTTTTGTATAATGTGACTTGCTTTCTATGATGTTTTATAATTGGGATATGTTTTTAAAAGTCATAAATGTGTTAAGTTTAACTTCTTGGTAGAGAGATGGTGATTGTAATTCTTGCATTAAGAAAAAATTTGAGTTTAAAAGTTTTAATGTGTATCTGTTTTAAAACAAGCAGCCAAGAGACATGAGTGACACTTGGCCTCAAGATTTTAAGGGATTTTTTTAATGTAACTAAAAACTAAAATATAAAATAATAAAAGAGATTAATAGGAGCCTTAAAAAATAGGAATGGATTTTTGGATATAAAGTTTAAAAGTAAAATTGTTCTTAACATTTGCCTCCAAGTGAAAAAATTAGGATTACCAAAATAATTGCTTAATTGCTATTCCAGTTTGCTCTTATAGGTTTTTTAAGTTTCCAGCAAGCCGAGAGCAAAGCACAGAGGATTCTTATAAGTTTGTCAGATGTAACTTTGGCTCTTAACAAGTTTCAGGTAAGAGCATGCTTAATAGCTACTTCTATGTTGACCACCTTGTTGCTTTTAATTGGAGTAAAGTGGCCTTTTATAAGACTCATTGATCTGCATACTGGTTCAAAGCCAGCCCGGGCAGAAAAAGGTCCCTGTGAGACTGTCACCTCTACTCAGACGACAGAGTGCTAAAAGAGCAAGCAGAGTTGCTTTGGGACTCATAGTGGCAGAGTGCTAGCCTTGAGTTGTAGAGCTGAGGGACAGCACTCAGGCCCCGAGTTCAAGTCCAGTGACCAGCTAAGGAAAATACAAATGAGGCATTTATCTCAGTGTAGAAAAAACACTCCTGGGACAAGAGCAATGGAGGAACATCCAGAGGCAATAAGCCACTGCTTGGATGGCAAAAATGTCAGATCCTAGAGTCATTTGTGCATGGCCCTTCAAAAATTGGTCAGAGCCAGGAGGTTATGGAAAGATAGTTTGTAAGCATACCTAATATCCATGGCTATCTACCTTGTAGGGACAGGAACTTGTCAGTAATCTGTGATAGTACTAAAAAAGCTAAAGTTAGAAAATATGGGGGATGGTTTAAATCCCAACCCCTGTATGTGCCAAAAGCCCTAATTGACAGTAACTTTTGAGCTAACACCAGCTACATAAAATTTATCTGATCAAGAAAAAAGTTTGTAAACCTGAGAGTGTGTTTCTATTAACATCTGTCTAGAAGTCTGCACTGGTGACTTAGGCATTGTTAGGGTCACTAGAGGTCACATTCTTAAAGATGCTTTTACAAACCAAAGTGCTAAACAAGCTACACTGCTGTAGCCAAGAAAGAAAAAAAAAGTCTGTGCATTTATCAAAAGTTAAAATATTGTTCTTAATGACATCTAACCCTGGT
>NW_012267304.1:4843336-4856583 GCF_000151885.1 Dipodomys ordii
GCTGGCACCCTACCATTTGAGCCACAGCACCACTTCTGACCCTTTTTGCTTTTGTGATGCTGAGGAATCAGATCCAGAGCCTCATACATCCAAGACTCTCACTCTACTGCTGAGCTGCTTTATCCGCCTGAGCTCCTGCTTACTATCAGGTGCTGGCAGCCTGTGTTGCCCAATTTCCAGCCTAGGGTATATGGGTGGAGTTTTGGTGGGGTTTGGGCTTCTCTTGTCCTGGGCCTCCAGGTCTTTTGTTGTCACAGGTGTGCTTCCTGGGGAGTGCTGTTTCCTGATTTTCTCCCCCTCTGTTGAGGCGTATGCTCAGCTTTTTACTTCAGTTGGGAGGAGTTGGTTGTGTTGTTCAGGCGCCGGATCCCCGGGCCTGGTTCCGGCCCCAGCCTGGAGCATGCTCGTTAGGCTTGTGCTGATGTGTATACCACCTAGGTTATGCAGCCTGGAGCGTGCTCGTTAGGTCTGTGCTGATGTGTATACCACCTAGGTTATGCAGCCTGGGGGACACAGTTCAAATTTCTTCTACTGTTGGTAGTCTTGACCCAGGGGCGCTGTTCCTGGATTGGGCATTTAAGCTCCCTTCCAGGGGCACTCTTGCTCTGGCCTGGCCAGCGGAGTGTGCTCCACGGGCTGGTGGAGCTCTCGAACAATTCCCAGTTTTAGCGGGTCCTGTGGTCCGGGTGTTGGGGTAGGGAGTCTAGGTCAGGGTCTGGGGATTCCCTCCAGCTCTGGTCTCCCTTGAGGGATACACTGTCCCCTGTGGGGTACTTACCCTGGAGCTGGTTGTTTCTGTGTGGTGTAGATCGTCAGTTGTTGTTGCAATCCGAGTTCAGTTGGGGTGGTTGCGGGCTGGGCTGGGCGGTGGTGGCTCTGTGTGATTCTTTTCTGTCTCTGCCTCTATCGAAGCTGTCGTGTCCACAGTGTCCACGCTCAGGCGGCTTCTTCGCGGGTTGTAGAGATCCAGTGGGTCTGATGCCGGTGCCTTAGGCGGCTTCTGCTCGGGTGATCTGCAAGCAGCCCCCTGTGCCTCTGGGACCTGGGCGGCCCCGCCTGGTCATTGCAATCGCCATGGGGCAGGTCGGGTGCCTCAGGCGCGGGTGATCTGCAGGCAGCCCCCTGTGCCTCTGGGACCCAGGCGACCCCCCCAGGTCTTGCGATCGCGATCCCATCATCCCCTTTTTAGAACAAGGGACCAGAGTCATAAAAAAAATGGTGACAAAATACACACACACACACACACACACACAACAGAAAATGACATGGAAAATAGTAGTACAGGCCTGAGCCCTCTATATCTGCCTAGAAAATCAGCCTTATTAAAAGAACTATCTAGTTAAAAAAGTTGTCACCTTGGTAAATTGTCCTGGGCTATTGTCTAAATAGTCTTAAAAACTAGTGGGGCCATAGCTTTCCAAGCCTATGTATTACTTGTATCCTTAACCAGTCTGTGTAGAAATTTACAGCCCAGCACGAGGTGTGACAGTCCCTTGGAGCCACTGAGAGACCCTGATGCTGCTGCTGCTACAGCCTGAGAGTCACCTGGAAAAAATCTACATCGTTACCCTAACCACCTCCACCGTGGAAAAAGTAGACTAAACTCCTGCCTGATTCTATCTTTTGGATGGCTTTGCTTTGTCCATGTTACCATATGCCTACTCTAATTTTATTATGGCTACTCCTCTTGCCAGGGAGACTAGCAAGCATTGTATTGCCCATTCCCTACACTGCTTTGCCACTATGGGACTTCCTAAACATATTAAAACTGATAATGGTCTGGGATATGTCGGACAAGCTTTTCAAACTTTTTGTAAATCTTACCAGATTGTTCACTCTACAGGTATTCCCTATAGTCCTCAAGGTCAAGGAATTGTTAAATGAGCTAATGGTTTGCTCAAACATCAAATTTTTAAATTAAAAGGTGGGGAATTATACCCCATCTCTCCTGTTAATATTCTTTCTCATGCTTTGTTTGTACTAAAATTTTTAAACTTAGAATGTAATGGCCTTACTGCAGCACAGCGTTTTTGGGAAAAAGGAGAGCAAAGAACTTTGCTCAAGTAAAGTGGAAGGATCCTTTAACAGGTGCTTGGCTTGGGCCCGATCCGGTTTTAACATGGGGTCGAGGACATGTTTGTGTTTTCTCGCAGGAAGAAAATGACGCCCGCTGGTTGCCTTAACGCTGCGTTAGGATTGTGGAGACTCATTCAGATGACACAAATGCTGACACATTGGGCTTACGTGCCAGATCCCCCAATTGTCCACCCTAAAACTTGGGAGGGAGTTGAAGTAATCATTCACGTGAATAGATCAGCATTCAATACAGCCCCTGATCCCTTCATCCAGCACACCAAGATGAGAGATATCTCAGCTTCAGATATTGGAACTCCTTTTTGCTTTACTACCAGCTCTAAAGGCTCCATTCCAGGCTGTATTATAATGCTATCCATGACTCATAAAATTTGATTCCCAGACAAAAATCAAATGTACAATATACAGATGACATCTTTGCCAACTGGGCACTTAGTTTATGCAAATTCTACTCCATCCTTTAGGATACCCCATTGCATTAATTCTTCACAAGTAGTAAAGTCTACAGGAGAGCCTCATCCAAATAGGTGTAGGCATATGCAGCCATTTGTTACCAATATTTCTGGAACTAATTCTCAATTAATGGACTGGTCTGGAGCTAATATTACTAATAAGTACAATCTTGGACTGTGGTGGATGAATGGGCATCCTCAACATCATGTTTGGATGCTGGTAGCTGCACTCAACAACATAACCTGGCCCAATTCATCCCTTTTAAAAAATATTATAAATTGTGTATCACCACCCCATGTTATTATGTATGGACCATTTAATATTTCTATAAGAGCTAATTATTTAATGTTACCTGTTCTAATTGTTCTTTTATTAATTGCTTGTATAGCAGCATAACTGAATCCATACTTATTGTTAGACAACCATCTTTTGTTATGCTCCCTGTAAATATTTCTGAAACTTGGTATAAAGATTTTGGTATTCAGGTGTTAAAACAATTGAAATAACTAATGCGCCTTCTTCAATTTGTTGAGCTACTTGTAGCTGATGTTTTGGCCTTTATTTCGTTAGCTGCCTCTGCAGCGGCAGCTGCTGTGGCACTAACACAAAATATTAAATCTGCCCATTATCTTAATCAGCTTGCTCATATTACTACACAAGCCCTACCTCTGGACTCTAAAGTGGCAAAAACTGTTAAAAAAAAAGTCTTTAAACAATTTCAGTGCTATATCCCTTCCCTGACTTTTGTTAAAGAATTGCTAATGACATTGCTTGGCCTGGAAATGCTTTTGTTGATGGTTTTCTATGCCTTCCTTGTATTATACGTGCACTGCAAAACTCTCTTATGAGTTTAGCCAGCCAGCTACATAAGATCAAGCTCCAAATAAATGAATTCCCCCCGAGAGGAACTGCAGCCAGAGATGGGTAAGAGGGGGTGCCAGTTTGACCAACCTAAGACAGGGCCTTCAGCTTTGCTCTGAAGAAGTTCCCAAAGACGGGTAAGGCAGACAAGGTGATCCACCCAACCTAAGACAGGTGGGTTCGCTTCTTGGACGCCGACAGTAAAGCTCCAAGGTCATCTTGACCCTTGTGCTCACTTGAACGCACGTACAAGGAACTGGCTTTCATGAAAAACACCAGGTGTCCGGGTTTGCCTTGCTATGTCTTGTAGAGTTTGTTTTACTTTCTATCAGTTAACCTTGTCTTGTTTCTTTCTGCACCCTTGTTTTTATTAAAGACTTTTCTTGCTTTTCTACACTATGGGGACCTTAGGTTACCTCTTGACTTCTAAAAGTATAAATAAGGAGAGTTAAAAATAAATGGGGCTGCAGTCTTGAGCTGCAGACCTCCCGACCCCATCCTTTGTCTTATGTCTTTATTTTTCTGTCCTCGCCCCCTAAATCAGGAGTCCCTTTCGTTGCCGGCTGGTTCCGGCAACTGAAGATAAAGTATTGATCCTAAAAACAATGTTCCAAAATGAAAAATATTATTTTAAATTGTATGTGATATTGCAAGCTACTTTAGCAATTGCATTTCCTTCTGCCACTGGCCACTTTAATTAGTAAATACACAGACTCTTGTAGTAATGCCTAGGTTCATCACCTGCATTCTTCTGATCAAGTTACCCATCTATCCTAGGCTCCAATTTCCCCCTTTCTCCTTCAGGGATAATATTAGCAACTGCTCCACAGACTTGTGTGATAATAAGTAAGTTATTATACGTGAAGCCTTTAGTAGAGTACTCCATATATAAGAAGCTTGTAAATAATGTTGTTGCATTTTTTATATCTTATTACTTGAACTTAAAGCCTTAACTTTTATGGGAGGGTTATCCTTGTGGTTTCCTGTGTCCTAAAAGGATATTAGTAACAATGCATGCAGACGAGGGAATTTAAGTTATAATAATATTCATAGGGAAATACCAAATGCTACTATGTGAAAGAATATGCAATAAAATGATAGCTATTAATGTGAGGTGGTAGAGCACACCCATGTCAATAAAATATTCATCAATAAAAGCTAGAAGAGGAATAGTCTCTTGTGTTTGTTTTGGTCACTGGTGTGATCACAATTTGGAGAGGGTTTGTTTTGCCTCTTATCCCTGTTGGGTAATGTTCACATGTCTACATCACCACATAACATTTTATAGCCAGAAAACAATCTAGATAGATCGAGAGAAACAAGAAGACTTATGGAGGGCAGACATACAGGAGAAAAGTCACCCAGGGTTACAGTGCTCTGTGGATTGGACCTTTCCAGGTGAAGATATCCCAGCTTGCAGGTCCAGGTAACTGTGGCTGAGCTGAACAACATAGATAACAGCTCTGTGAATCCAACAACCTGTGGGAACAAGAGGAGATGTCATTCATTTTGCTGGAACCAACCACTGGCTGCTCTTGCAGGGACTGTGAGGTTCTGGGTACATAGCCAACATCAGCTCTATTTATTGCAAGCTTATCTAAGAGACTTGGTTGGAGAGTGTAGCTGGCCATCGTTTGGGATTAAGAAGTTAATTTTTGTTTGACATTTTGTATAGCCTGGTTTGGAGGTCACTTTAATTAAAATGTCCTGCAAATGCAGACAAAATATTCAATGTACATATGTGAGAATGGACCCAGGTAACTTGAAAGAATGGGTGGGATTGGGACAGATGGAGGGGTAGAATGATATAAGGGGTGACATTGATCAAGAGACATTGTATGTATAAGTTGATGTGTTGAACTGAAAGTCCTTTATACAACAACTGAAAGGTAATTTTTTTTTCTTTACTGGTCATGGGGCCTGAACTCTGGGCCTGGGCACTGTCCCTCAGCTCTTCAGTTCAAGGCTAGTGCTCTACCACTTGGGCCACAGCACCACTTCTGGCTTTTTCTGCTTATGTGGTGCTAAGGAATTGAACCCAGGGCCTCATGCATGTGAGGCAAGCACTCTACCACTGCGTCACCTTCCCAGCCCAGAAAGATAATTTTTTTAAATAAAATGGAATAGTAAGCCATGGATCAGTCACTCAGGCCTATAATCCTACTCAGGAGACTGAAATAGGAGGATTGCAGTTTGAAGCCAGTCCAGGCAGGAAAGTCCATGAGACTCTTAATTCCAATTAAGCACACAAAAGCTAGAAGTGGAGATATGGGTCAAATGGCAGGTGATAGTCTTAAGCATAACAACACAAGGAGAGTGTCCAGGCCCTGGGTTCAAACCCCAGGACTGGCATGCACGCACACACACACACACACACACACACACACACACACACACACAAGGTAGTAGTAAAGAAAAGCTCTATTTCTCCAACTAGAAATTCTTGGCTCATCTTCCAGATCCATCTCCCTCTTTCTCTTTTCCTTCTACCATGGACACCACACCATCCCACCTCAACAGGCATCAAGATGGTACTTTGTGTGTGTTAGCCCCTCCCTGGTTGGCGATTGGCTGTCTGGGGAGTAGCTAGCTGAAGTAACAATGACTAAGGGTGTGGCCACTCTGTGAGGGCAGGGCATATATTTGAGTGTCTGGAGACTTGGGGGTCTAACCAAAAACAGGCAGCAAGGAAAAAAGGATGATGGGAGCCATGATTACAGGGAACAGGACCACTACTACCACTGCCCAGGAAGGGCAGGCAAATGAACAAACATGGTAAAAACAAGAAGGCCGTCTCAACTGGGATCTAAAGGGAAGGTGAGGTGACCCACACAAAGTCCTCTCCATTGTTCCTACTGACTACTCCTTCCCAAAGCTCCCTATCCTCACCTGGCATAAAATATTCCCAGTACTCTTCCCTTTCTGTGAATTCCCTGTTCCCATGTCCCCTCCATACAATGTCTTTCTCTGAGCTTCTTGTTGTCCTTCCAGGTCCAGAGAACTGCTGTGGTGGGTCATCACAGGCACCACGGCTGATGTGGGGCATGGAAAATGGTGGCCACCACCAGATCGGTTCTACCCACACCCAAGAAAGGAACAGGACCAGCACCATCCCGTGGTCACTTGCCTCATAAGAGGCTTTGTAAATGCAAGTCAATGAAGGTCCAGAAGAACAAGGCCCATCAATCTGTAGTGTCGATCTAGGCAGCAACTAACATGAGAGCCAGGCCAGGGCTGATCCTTGGGACCATCTCTGAGGTCTCCACTGCCTTGGCTACTGGCAGGTGGTCTGCCATGTCTCAGCACATGTTATTCCAATGAGGACACAAGATGATGAAATAAAATACATCCAGATGATCCTATACGTCTATGTGCTCTGTGATAGTGGGGAGGGAAAAGGAAGGAAAAGAGAGAAGGTGAGTGGGAAGTGAGGGAGGTGAGTCCTCTGGGGGTGGCTATCCAAACAACAGGTCCAAAGTGAACCACACATGGAGGAATAGGACCCATGGGAGGTGAAAGAAGACAAATTTCTCCCTTATTGCTTTGCCTCATAGGAGAAGGAATGCATTATCTTTGTGTATGTGCAAGTAGGGAGTGAAATCCAGGTGAGCAGAGCTGTTAGAGGTGTGATGGCAGTGTCCATCCCCCAAATGGGGGACAATATGATTAATACATATAAGGGTGTGAAACACCCTAAAAGAGTTAACATTAAGGGGGCTGGGAAGGTGGCTCAGTGTTAGAGGGCTTGCCTTGCATGCATGAGGCCCTGAGTTCAATTCCTCAGCACCACATAAGCAGAAAAAGCCAGAAGTGGTGCTGTGACTCAAGTGGTAGAGCGCTAGCCTTGAGCTGAAGAGCTGAGGGACAGTGCCCAGGCCCAGAGTTCAGCCCTCACAACCGACAAAAAAAAAAAAGAGTTAACAGTAAGGTGAAAGGTCCTGTCTGGAAAGTGGGGTACTAGTAGGAGGGAGGAGGATGAACAGAGAGGGTAAAGAGGATAACTATGATCTGAATAATCTATGTACATAAGTGAAAATGGACTGATGAAACCTAGTGAGATTGGATACAGGTGAGAGGAGGAATGTAGTGGGAGAGTGACATGTGATGATTCAAATCAAGGCACATTGTCTCCATATATGGACATATTGTTAGGAAAATGGAGGAGAATGGAAAAGGAATATTGGCCAGATTTGATCATTAACAGGCTAGGACTGTTTGTTGAGGAGCAGTGAAGGGCACATCTTCTCTCAGGTTTGGAGGTTGTGTGAGGGCTGGACTTTGGGGCAGACTTATGTAAGGTTTAACAAGGAAGCAGAAAATACAAAATGAGTTATGGTCTCTTGGTGCCCAGGGGGATGTCCTTAGCCAGGCCCAAAATGGAATGCTCCACCTGGGCTGAGAGGCTATGGTCTCCTGGGGGCCAAGGGTGGTGTCCTTGGCTAGGCTTAGATTGGAGTAACCTGCCTGCAGTCAGGCATGTGGTCAAGCCTGTTCATGTGTACCTGGTGTCTTGCTTGACCTGGGCAGAAAATCAACCCTTCACATGTCACAGTGAATGAAGGTTCCTTGTGGGTGGTATGTGAGGAGAGATGCTGTATGTGTGTTGGCAATATCCCTCCATGAAATAACACAAAGTAGTTGCCCCAAGGAAACCTACCTCAACCCGGTGAGTTAAGCAACTAAAGACCCTCAGAAGTAACCAAAATGTTTTTTCCAGGTAGGTTGAACGTCAAGGGAAAGGAAGAAAGAAAACTGGAGATGGAAGATTGGCAAATACACTGAGGATATAGATGAGGTTGGATATTAGGGCAGAGAAGGATGGAAGGGTTGACATGTTGAATTGAAATTACTTTGTACAACTAAAGATAATAGATGCATACATAAATAAATAAAATATTTCCTAGATTGCAATCCCTGGCAACATTGAAAGGGTGGATGCTTGTGGAAGTCTCATAGAGTACTCGAGTACCTCTTGTATGTGTGCCAGATGATCTAGTGAGGGTTTCTGAGCATTTAGTGGGGCCTACACAAATTCAGGCAGGACTTTTCTAATGCCTACTCATCTCTTAGCCTAAGGAGCCTAACTATGGTCTGCTCTCCTTCAAAACAAACCGTAGTTGGCTATATGCCTTGCTGCTAAAACAGAGCTTTAACAAGGAGATGTACTGGATGTACCAAAGTTGGAAAGTTGCTACATAGCCTCCCTTTCTCTCACTCTAAAATTATTGAGGGTTTTTTTTTATGGAGATTCTATTATGGGAAGCCAAAGATTTCCAGGCGAATGGGGTCTTGTGGAGACAAACTGGGTCAATGCTTTCTTCCTCACTAATAAGTTCTAATAAGTTTCACTATTGTCTCCCACAAGGGTGTTAAATTCAGGTATGATTCAGGTAGGTCAAGGGCAGGATCGGGACAAAGGAGACAAAGACAGAATGGTTCTCGTATAGTCAAAGTCTGAGGCTAAAAGTGACTATGATGAGGAGGATCTGGGGTGTCTTTATGGTCCAGCTGACCAAGTAAGAGAGTCAGTGGATTAGGGTAGAAGCCTATAAATGTGGGAAAAAAGACTGCATTTATTTCATATATTAAAAAATACTGCATTTCTGGGCTGGGAAGGTGGCTCAGTGGTAGAGCACTTGCCTTGCATGCCTGAGGCCCTGGGTTCCATTCCTCAGCACCACATAAGCAAAAAGAAAAAAGTCGGAAGTGGCGCTGGGCTCAAGTGGTAGAGCACTAGCCTTGAGCTGAAGAGTGGAGGGACAGAGCCCAGGCCCAGAGTTCGGCCCCATGACCGGACCCCCCCCCAAAAAAAACCCTGCATTTCTTAAATAAGGATACAGGTTGACCCATTGTAACAATGAGATGTACAACACCCTATGTTGAAACCGAACTTTACAACTTGTGGGGGGGGAGGGAGGGAGGGAGGAGTTGGAAAGGTGGGGGAGGAAAGGATGGTAGGGGAAACACAAAGGAGGTAACAATGCTCCATAGGAAATGTACTCATTACCTTACTCATGTAACTGTAACCCCTCTATACACTATAAAATACACTATAAAAATGTATTTTTTCTTGTTAACTCTTTTTTTTAATTATTTTATTTTTTTATTGTGAAAATACTGTACAGAGGGGTTACAATTACATGGGCAAGATAATGAGTACATTTCTTATCAAGCATTGTAGCCTCCTCCCTTGTTTCCCCTTCCCATCCCTTCCCATCCTCCCCCCACCCCCGACAAAAATGTATTTTTAAAAAGAAACCTCAACACAAATAAAAGCTGTAGTTTATTAAAAAATACTTCATTTATCCAACATATTTGTTGTCAGAGTCTTGGGAACCTTCAAAAACACTAACAGCCAACTGACAGGAGTCTTAAGTGTTGGGGAGGGAACCTACGCTTCTAAGAAGTTCTGCTGGCCTTAATGGCTGCCTTTTCTTTTCTTACTGCTGCTGTTGTAAGGTGAGAAAACAGAGAAGCCACATTTTGAGAGGTCGAATCTTGGAGTCTTTATTAAAAAGCCGGTGACTCCATGGTAGACTCCTGTCTTAAAGACCAGCAGACAGCAAATACACTTAACTCTGTTAGGAAACTGCCATGAAGGCCAGAGAAGAAAGAAAGAATAAAAACAATACTGCCAAACCAACTCAGCTCCAATGGAGAGCTGAAGTGGGATGCCAAATTGACTGGAGAAGAGACAGAACACAGGAGATAGGGTATGAACATGGAGACATATGGCATGGCGTTCCTGGTGCCTGAGCTGGTCCGGACCTAAATAGGGTCAGGTCAGAGGGCAGGGTCCCAGGAAACTCCCAGCCCCGTGCACTGGACAGACAGGTTTAGTAACCTATCAGGTACGCCCATCACCTGAGGGGGGCTTCACCTTCACCCCACCATGAAGACAAGATGCCAGACCTTACATGGACATACTTAGGTACCAGCAGAAGTTTTCCATCTAGGGAAGATCAGCCTCAACCTTCCAAATAGGGTATACTTAGAGGCTCAGAAACTGGTGATTCAAGCCATTTATTGAGTTAATCAAGGCAGAATCAGCATTCTCTACAAGCAGAGCTTTCCTAAGGCTATGATATCTGCATTACTCTGAAACTGCCCTCTCCTAGCTCACCTGGAGCAAGACATCTGCATTCAATGAGTGGCCTTTCTCACCTCTGGCTTTTCAGCACTGGATAATGAATTTCTTCCAACTAGCATTCTAGAGGCACTAGGATGGCTGCAAGAAGTTACTTAAGACTAAGCCTCCCTACTTCACTGCCATATCTTGAAGTCAAATGAAATAGACCTAGAAGAAAACAGAGTGAGCTGGGCAACCCCCAACTAACAAAAGCAGTGTGATAGAATCTTGATCTTAGGGTCAGCCTTTAACCTGAGCTCCTGTTTACAAAAGCTATTTCTTCCCATTTGTAACTTAAGCCCCGGTGCTTTCCTTTCTCCCTTAACAATACATTACACTTCCTACTCCCAATACCACAGCTTACCAACAGGAATCATTTGCTTAAATAAAGTTAGTCTCTTTAATGTCCCTCATAGTCACCTAGCATGTCCCCACTGTGGGGCTTTCTTCAAATTTTCCCCTATGCTGGTCTTTCTCTCTTGGTCTGATTCCCTCTGTAAACACAAAACCCCACGGGGGCCTTCCTGTCTGCTGGCGATGATTCATTATCATTGCTTCATCTGGGTTTTTCTTTTTCACCTGAATCAAAGCTGTTTACTCTATTACTTCAGGAGCTCTGAGAACTTCTGTGACAGGAAGTATTCCTGCAGGATACATATTGTTCTGAAATTGAGTCAGCTCCTTGGGGACCTTTCCTGTATAGATGAAGTGGGCTGGTGCTCAAGGGACTATACTTGAATCTCTTAGCTAGGTAAAGAAATTACTGAACATTATTCATTTCCTACAGCAAAATAAACAGGCCCTCTGGGGTGGTGGTAGAGGGTCTTGGAAAATACAATGGCCCTTGCATGGGATCTGCCTTAAATAACAGCCTTTCAGTATTCAGAGTTTATATAGTTTTTAGCTTCCAACAATTAACCATGTTCCTCTGTATCAAAACATATTCTCCTTGTGCCTAAGGGCAGACATTTTCCAGCCATGGTTAGGCCTTCCTTGCCAGAAACATAACTGATCCACAAAGCCCATTCCACCCGCCCTGTGCTTTACACTTCACTAATCATTTCAACTAAACACCTTATATGCTTTAGTGTTTCAAGACTTCTTTTGAAACTCCTCACATGACTCCAGAAATAACAAAGTTAGAGTTTAAATTCAAATCCTAACCCTTCTTTGCTAATTTGAATAAATTATTTAACCCATGCTTTCATATCTTCATCTGTAAAATAGAAATAATTATGATGATATTGGGCTGTTAAGTGCTTGCCTAGCATGCTTGAGGCCGTGGGCTCAATCCTCATTACTACAAAATGAAATGATAATAATAATATCAATAATACCTATGTATTAAAATTGTCATGAACGAGGGCTGGAGGCATGACTCAAATACTAGAACAATTGCCTGGGGAGTTTGAGGTCCTGAGTTCAAATCCAAGAATTGAAAAAAGAGATTGTTTTGTAAATAAAATAGATAATATGTTTCATGTACCTATAATAATACCTAGCCACTATTAATTACATACATAAATACCTACCACGTATTTACATATGTAATTAATAGTGGCTATGGCTTTCCTTTTTGGAGCAGTACTGGAATTTGATCTCAGGGCCTCATATTTGCTAGACAGATGCTCTACTGCTGAGTCATGTCTCTAGCCTTCTCAAGAATGTTTCCTTCTCAAGAATGTACCTGTCCTGCAATCCTCATATTTTTCATTTCCCACCATAGCTGCAATGAGAGGACTATGTTACCATGACCAGCATCTTTCTTCGATATGGAACATTGTGAAATTTTCTGGCTGTGGTTGACCTGAAACTGTGATTCTCTTATTTTCTTACCCTCACATAGCTAGAATAATAGGCACATGCCAACATGCCCAGCTATGTGTTGAGAGGAGATTTTACAAATGTTTTTGTCCAGGCTGGCCTCAAATTATGATCTTCCAAACTTCAACCTCCCAGATAACAAAGATCACAAGCATGGGGCATAGGCTTGGGGATATTTTTTTTTAATAACACCGAGGATTGAACGCAGGGCCTTGTGTCTGTGCATGCTAGGCAAACATTGGATCACTTAAGCTACTCCCTTAATCCTTTTGCTTTTTGTTTGTTTTTCAAACGGCAGCTCAAGGTAACTTTGCACAGGCTGGCCTTCGACTGTATTCTTTCTACCTCTGCCTTCCAGGTAGCTGTAGTAGAAGCATGCAGTACCATGCCTGGCTGATTTTTACTATTATTTCTTCTTTTCCAATGAAAGCACCAACAACTGTGGTCTTGTACACTCCACATGACTTGGCTGTCCTACAAACAAGCACCAACTTCTTCCCATCTTCATCAGATTATCCACCTAGATTCTTTGATGATTACATAACACCAGCCCAGCTTATCTTGAATACATTGTTCAAGTGCTTTATTTACAGAACAGTCACTGCCATTAGTGCTATGAAGAAACATAGATTATTGTTCCTTTTTTCTACCTGAAGAGATGAACCCTAAGGAAGGCGCATACCATTCTCATAGCAAACTGAGTCTGAGCTGATTCAGGACCAGCCCTCACAATGTGCTTTCAACACCAAGCTAGGAAAGCTCCAATACTTGGGGCATGATTTAAGTGATAGAGTGCTTAACTAGCAAATGCCAAGGTCTGTCGGGAACCCTAAGCTTGACTATCTCCAGGCTGTTTACTGAATCCGGTCCTTTCATCCTACCCCAA
>NW_012267304.1:4861598-4867295 GCF_000151885.1 Dipodomys ordii
CAAGGCTAGTGCTCTACCACTTGAGCCACAGCGCCACTTCCGGCTTTTTTCTTTTTGCTTATGTGGTGCTGAGGAATCAAACCCAGGGCCTCATTCATGCAAGGCAAGTGCCCTACCACTGAGCCACCTTCCCAGCCCCTTGTCTCCTTTTTCTGACTCCCTCTTCTTTCTCTCTCTCACATTCTCAATCTTTATCTCTCTTTCTCTTTCTTCCTTTCTTTTGCTACTAAAGTTTACACTCAAGGCCTCACAGATGCTCTATCACTTGAGCCAAATACCCAGTCCTTTTGGTTAGGCTACTTTTCTAATAGATTCTCACTTTTATTCCTAAGCCATCCAGAACCTAAATCCTTCTATTTAGACTTCCCACATAGCTGAAATGAGTCTCATGAACTTTTTGCCACAGTTGGTTTCTAACTGTAAACCTCCCAATTTCTACCTCCCAGGTATTTAAGGTCACAGGCATGAGATGCCACACCTGGTTCTTTATGTAAACTCTTGAACATGATTCACTGAGAACAGAGATTAGCCATGAGTAAACAAAATTCTCACTTGCATGGTTAAGCCAAGGAGAAAATTGTGAGTTTATGCAACTAAGATACAAATGTTGTGTTGCTGGATGAGGATGTTTGGTTTGGGGAGTTTGGAATTGATAATGACTGTAGTCAGCCATCTAGAGGTGAATCAGACCCTGAGCTGCTTATAAAGACACTGATCAGCTCCATCTGTTCAGCTGCTGGGCCAGGAAGATGGAGCTTGCTCTCCAGGAATGTGCAAGGGAAACACTTGTAAAGGTCCTTAGTCCAAATAGTAGATACAGAGTGTGGTATAACTTTCTGCCACGAGTGAGAAAGCACCTGGTTGGAAGATAAGCCTATCTTAATGATGAAGACTCAGAAGCTCATTATCTAAACATCATCTGCTTGGCCAACCAAGTGCATTTAGCATCCAAAATCAACAATAGAAAAGATTAAACACCAACAAGCAAATTTTCTCCTTTCATTCCTTGTGTTTCTTTTCAAGGAAGACATTTTTGTTGGGGTAAAGAGTAGATGAAAACTGAGGAGTTGAAGGATATCCTTTCAATTCTCTTTTAACAAGTAGTTACTCTATCCTTCCTATCCTCCACCCCACTCTATCCCCAGCTAATTGTGAACCAGCATGAACTGGTGATGTAAATCCCACTAGCTAGTTCACTTCATCTGGTTGCCAGGATACAAGCCAAAAGAGTAGGTGGGAGGAAGAAGCCCTTTCCCCTGGCTTTCTTCTTCCACTGGCCCTTTCTATAATTGAAAGTTTGTATTTTTACATCCCATTTGGTTTCTTGCTTAGCATTTCTTTCCAGGAGAAGGACTCCTACTACCAGATGAGTTTGTTTTCTGTCCTGCACAACAGCTGGCTTTCCCAATGCTTCTGAGATGGCTCAATTATCTTGATTGTTAAGAGTTTGGACCACAGAATTAAACCAGCCAGTCATGAATACACAGAGGATTTATCACTTAATAGCTGAACTGCTTGGATCATTAAAGGGTGTGAGAGAACAGCCTAGTGATTGTTAATCCTACAGGAAACATAACAAGAAGATGACTTGTTTGTTTCCTGTTCTATCTTTTAGGTTCTCCTCTGTGAAAAGAAGTACTGTGTTCTGCCTTTCTGAGCTTTGTGGTCTGGAACATGGCTTAGGAAGAGATAAGAGCCATGAAAGGGTAAGGAGAATCAGAGAGAACTACTTTGGACTTCCCAGAGAGCAAGTCGGGGTGCTTTCGGGTTGTATATATCCTTTTAGATTGGTGTCCTAAAAGATTTATTTGCAAAATGTTTGCACGTTTTCTTATCATAGTATATGTGTTCACATGGGCGTCTAGCTAGATTCCCATTTTTCTCACTACTCCTGTGTGATTACAGCAAGAGGACAGACTGAGATGGCTAAAGCCACTCAATGCTCCAATACCTTCATTGAAAACTCAGTTCCCAGCCAGCCAATGGCTGATGAAGGTGTTTGGCCTAACATGCATTAGAGTTCCTACAGAGCAGAATGTTTACCACATGGCCAGGCTGTAGTCAAAATGTATGCTGGAGGGTAGGGCTAGAAGAAAGGAATCATGAAAAAGTAGAATCCAGAGGAGCTGTGTCATCACATCCTTCCCTCAGCCTGTAAAGATACCAGACCAGCCTTATGGGACAGTGTATGTACATCCCCTTGGGTACAGGAGAGAAGGGACAAACAGAAATGGATCCCTATTTTTCATATGATCCCATGGCTGAGAAATGTTTCCTTTCATTCCTTTTACCTGATGCATCTGCATTTTGACAAAGATTTCTTCTAAATTGTGAAGTCTTCACAGCCCAAAGGAAGGATTGGGTAATAGAATTCCGAGGTACTTGGGATATGGTAGCAAGAAAGACATTTCTGAGTATGTTGACACCGCCCCCCCCCCACCTGCCCTAGAAATTTTGATTATCATTCAACTGGCTACATACTTGGTCAACCCAATTATTTTTTTTTTAGCAGAGTTCTTGCAGCACTCTATTAAAGTTGCTGGGGTGGGAGGTCCTTAGGCTTTAGCATATGGCATCAGTTTGGAAGCTTGAATTTACATCAGAATCACATAGAAAGCTTGTCAAAAACACAAACTACTATACCTCACCCCTAGAGCTTTTGATTCGGGTGATCTGAATTGCACTCATGAACTTATATTTCTATTAACTTCCGGGTGATGCTTATGTCACTGGTCCTGTGATTATGACTGTGAATCATTGTATAATGCTCAGAAGTACACGCTCCACAGCTACACTACCAGGATTCAAATCCCCACTTGGACACTAGCTTCCCTTAAGTTAGGACTTGACAAAATGTTCCTCAATTTCCCCATTTTTTAAATGAAAGTGGAGGTACTAACAGGATCACTCTCATAGGACTGGTGTGGAATAATTAAATAGGATCTGGCCTGTATGAAGCTGTATTATACTTTTAAGCACAGAAGAACTGAAAAGACTATTTTTCCTTGTTTGAAGTTGGGGTGAGCTGTAGGGTAATGTTTTAGGATAAATGTACTCCCGTAAGCATTCCTGTGATGTCTGACTATGGGGAAAGGTTTGTAGTGCCCTTATTTGCCCCAGAGGTTGATTGCCCATCTGGAGGTGTTTGGCTGAGTCAATACTCAATATCTATCTATGTCACCCTGCAGGTTCTTAGAGAGCTTGCAGAATGCTTTCCGAGAGAATGCACTTTGGTGTATCCACAAAGCAGCCTAAAGTATTTGAATAATACATGCCCCTCTAAACCCCACAGACAAAGCCTTACTTGTTGGGGAAGAAAGACAGCTTAGTCGAAATGGACACTGGTAGACTTCCTTGCCTGGGGAGGGGGGTAGGAGGAGTTTGTAACAAGATGCACACATTCAGCAATTATGCCCATGTGTGCACAGTTGCAGACAAATCCACCCACCTTGTTTTGCATTTTGCCTTTTTGCCTTAGGAGGAGTCATTTGGCACTGAAGGGCAACTTTTCCCAGGATGAAAGGAATGTTTCTTCCTCCATGCAGAAAGCAGAGACAGGGAATTGTATTTTGTTCACACTGGATCCCTTCCTCTAACCCCCAGGGAAGATAAACTTGTTTGCTGTTGCTACTGAATTGGGCTCCAATTTTAATAAGCTATTGAGGCTCTTCTTACTAAGCTCAGAAGGGTTGTTGCTTGTATATATAAGTAAAAGGGAGAAGTGAGTCAATAAAGACAGGGCAGACCAAAGAATTTACATGTTTAAAGGGAGCAGCCACCACTTACAGACAATGGATACTTAACAACCAAACTTTTGGGTCTGTATTGCTGGATTTTAAGACTAAGGAGGGGGGGAGAGAGAGAGAGAGAGAGAGAGAGCCTCAAAATGCTAATATTTTTGTTGCTTTTACTGGAAATATCTTGATTTTAAAACTGTGTTCACCAACTGAATTAACAAACAGTAACAGGTAAACAAAAATGTGTGCCCTGGCATATATTTACCACCAGTGTGTGAATTGTGGGTTCTGGGAAGAGGAGGCAATAAGGATTTTTAGCATGGACAGTACAGGAGATAGACAGGCAGACTGGGAGGTTGGAGAAAGAAGGGGGCATGAGTTCTGAACTTGTCCTTGAACAAGGGGTGGGCATGGCTCATGAAAGACTGAGAAGGGGGGTTGCTAACAGGAGGAGCACATAAGAGGCACCATTGGTACACAGAAGCTGTGATGGATCAGAATGTTTGCTTACCTATCACCCACTCTTCAACCAATAACAAGCAGAAAAGATAACATTTCTTGGAAAGTTACATACTATCAGGCACTGTGCTGAAAGTTTTACATATACACTGGTTCCTTGGTATCTACAAGGATGATTCACAAAGAAACTAAATCTAAGTACGAGTGCTCTCTCTCTCTCTCTCTCTTTCTGCCTCTGCCTCTGCCTCTGCTTCCCCCTCCATCTCTCCCTCCTCCTCCACCTCTCCTGTCAAGAGCCCTGCAGGGAGTCTATCTGCATGATAGGCTTGACTATCTCACTGGAACATCAGGAGGCTGTTCACAGAATCTGGTCTTTTCATCCTGCCCCATACAAATACCGGTAGCTGCTAACGACCACCTTTTCACCCCCCATACAAACACACCTTTTCACCCCCCATACAAACACCCGGTAGCTGCTAACAACCACCTTTTCACTGCCCTAAGCAAACATCCTACAGCTGCTACGGCCAATGAAAAAGCTTCCTTATTCTAAGCATATAAATACCCCTGTGTGAAAAATAAAATTTGGCAGCTTGATCAGAATCCTTGTCTTGCTGTCCTTCTTCGTGTCTCTTGTCTCTTCATTCCTTCTCGCTTAGGTTCATTGCCCTCGCTGAAGTCCTGCGGGTCAGGACACTCTCCTTTTCTCTCTCTCAGGTAATACTGGGATTTGAACTTTGGGCTTCACACTTGCTAGATAGGTGCTCTCCTGCTTGTGCCATGCCCTAGCCGTGGATACTCAAGTCTCTTATTCAGAGTACCATAGTATTTGCATGTAACCTACACACATCCTTCCTTTTTTAAAAAAAGTTTTTTTATTGTAAAAATACCGTACAGAGGGGTTACAATCACATGAGCAAGGTAATGAGTACATTTCTTATCAAACATTGTTGCCTCCTCCTTTGCTTTTCCCCTACCATCCCGTCCCTCCCATCTCCACAACTACATTTCCCCCTCCCCCGCCCCTGCCTGAATTGTAAAGTTCATTTTTCGACATAGCATCTTGTACATCCTTCTTTCCACATACTTTTATTCCTGTACTGGGGATGCCTCAGGCATACTAAATGAGTTAGCATTCTCACTCTACCATTGAGTTATATCCTTATCCCAACCCCTTGTACTTTAAATCATTTCCCAATGACTTATTAATACCTAATACAATGTAATTAGTTATATTACACTATTCTATTTGGGAAATAATGCAAAGGAAAAATGTGTACATGTTCGGTACAGATGCAGGCATCATACATTCTGACACATGCTTGGTTGAATCTAAGGATGCAGAACTGTGACTATGGAAGACGGAATTATTTCATTTAATCATCACAATATCATCTAGAAGTTGGAATTCTTTTTTTATTGTGAAAATACTGTACAGAGGGGTTACAATTACATGGGCAAGATAATGAGTACATTTCTTATCAAGCATTGTAGCCTCCTC